>NW_015112928.1:159860-163369 GCF_001443285.1 Poecilia latipinna | reverse complement strand
ATATATATATATATATATATATTTTTTTTTTTTATGTCAGGACGCTTTTTGTTTTACCTGAGCGTATTTTATGTCAGCGTCGATGCCTGGCTTGTCGATCCCGTTGACCGTGTGAGAAGCAGGGAAAGCTGCTCTGTTCACGCTGCTCCAGTCCTCCATTTTTGTCGGATATCCCTCCGTTCCAGCAATTGCTAAATTGAAAGCAGTCAACTTATGTAAAAATTGTTTAATAACTGTAGTTTTACTTGATCTGAGGGCATTCAAAATTTATTTTGAAAATATATTCTTAAAGCTAGATTATTCGTAAGTCATTTTGCAGCCACAGCCTTATTATGAAACAGTTTTAAAACATCAGAGAAAACATTAAATTATATATGGCAAAATAAAATAAAGTAGATAAAACAATAGATTATAAAATATTTATATGTGAATATATGCTTTATTAACTATTAATAAACAAGTAAGGTACACATGAAGTGTTATTTTAACCTGAAGTTGTAGAAATGTAACTAATGTTCTTGAAAAACAAAAAATAAATTACAATAAATATTTCCATTGATTAAAAAACGATTTTTTTCCCTGATATCCGAATTCTAAATATTCTTAAGAAGTAAAAATATACAGAAGATTTTTAAGTAAATTCTGCTACTGTAATTTATGATCGTATGATTACTAAAAAATATTTTAAAGGCACGTTTAAAATACACAAAGCAACGTGACAGTGAAGACACGGTGCTAAAAATCAGGAAAAGGAAGATAAAATGCTTTTATCCGATATTTAAAGGATCAGCTTGGATATATAGCAGGTGAGCAAGGTGTTTGCAAATGCATCATCCCATGAAAAGGTCTATTGAGATTGGCCTTACTGCGTTCTGGCTGAATGGTGAAATGGAGGACTGGTATAACTTTCAATGATTTTTTTTTTCGTTCTACCTGATGCCATAACAGATGTACCAGATGATAGGACAATTGATCATGCAGAATAAAAAGAACAATGCGCAGCTGCTTGAGTTTGCAGACCTCTCGCTTGGGAACAGCCAGTCTCTTACAAGTTTTCAGAACGCAGTTAGAAAGATGTGTTTCACTCTCACCTGTAGGATCCATGAACGCTCGTATTCCCAGGATGTTGCTGACGGTGTGCGGGGAAGGCCAGGCCCTCGATATGCTCACATGCCCAGCAGTTACCGGTACTCCAGGTGGGGTGCCCATTTTGGTGCCCGTTGGAGACATTGTGTTGGTGTAGGAGTAAGGGTATATGTGGTTGTAGGAGAGCCCGGCCTGAGCGGAGGCTTGCTTGCTACTCTCGTACTGGTTAGGCTGGGAGAGATTCCCGATCTTGTTGCGTAAAATCCTACTGATCGAGCTCACGGAGGGAACATTGTACTTGTCGCAAACACCGTCGGCTAGAAGCCTGTCCCTGATCTCCCAGGCAAAGATCCCGGGGTCGCTCTGTTTGTATTCCCTGATGTTCTTCACCACGTTTGGCGTCGTTACGCGCGGCTTGCTCCCACCGATGGCACCGGGCAAGATGGATCCCGTCTCGTTGTACCTCGCTAAAATCTTGCTCACGCAGCCATGGGAGACTCGCAGCTGCCGGCTTATGTCGCAGGGTCGGATCCCTAGCTGGGCCAGCTCCACGATTCTCAACCTTATGGCGTTGGGCAGGGGTCTCCCGTTGACAAACACGCCGCCTAGTTGGTTCACCTCTCCATAGGTTTGCTCTGCAGGGGGGAAGGGAATTAAATTGTAACTTTTAACAACAGTACAAAAAATAATAATAACACAAATAAAATAAATCACATCTTCCCGCAAGAGCAACTGAAATAATCAGCTTGCGTCCTAACCGAGTTTAGAAATCTGTTTATGTTAATCATAGGTGATTTTGGGGCTTCTATGCGCTATTTTACAGCCGTGCAAAAGAGTGCAGACTATTTGATTGCCGCATCCTTACCCCACCATGCATGAAAACAACATTAAATATGGCGAGCTTGAAGTTTAGACAGTAGAGAGCCCTTCAAAAAAACGTCTCGCCTTGTAATTGGTTGATGTGGTTCCATTTACGAGTTAAAGTCCCAAACATGCAGTCAGGGGAAAAAAATCCACTATTAAATACAGTTCGCAAATTGTCGCCAAAGATCTCCCCCCTTTTGGCCATTGTCTAATACATTTTTTTTTTGTCTTTACTCTGCTGTGGCGAGGTCGTAACGCTTCTATAACATCACTGGAGCATGCACGCTTTGGGCTTACCCATTTGCCTATACTGGTGTGAGATGCCGGGAAGTAAAAGGTGTCCCTCCAGATAGCTGAATGCGTCCTATAGTCAATCCAGACGAGGAAGGAGGGAGCGAGAGGAATGAACCCAAACAAACAGGGGAAAAGAGTGGACCTCTATCAGCCTCCTCACGACTCCAGCGCGCTCCCCGTCTTATATTTGGAAACCCGTTGCGCGCAATGGCACCACAGTGATCTTCATCCGATAAATGCAAATTGGAGTTATCCCGGGGAGTTCAGAGCTTGCTGGAATTAATTTGACGCGTCCTCCACGTCAATCTTCGTTGCAATACGCCAAGCCCCCTCTCTGGTCTCATTGGTTGCTCTGCCCTGGAGAGGTTGTCAGCCAATACGAAGCCTATCCGGTCGGAGCTGCGCAGCCTCCCTTCATTATTTTGCATAGGGGAAGTAGAAGAGAGGAAAACGTTTCGTCCAACATGCAGCCCATGGTAAGAACTTACATATGATAGATTCGGTATTTGTGTGCATGTGAAAACATTGCTGAAACTCTTGTCATCATTTCAGTGTAATCGGTTGAGCTTTTTTGAGCTCTTTTATATAAATGTTTTTATGTATGATTTAAATGACTTAAGACGTTAACTGCCGTGCAAAAGAGTGCAGACTATTTGATTGCCGCATCAACTATTATTATTATTATTATTATTATATTTTTATATATATATATATTTTTTTCAGAGCTAGGGGAAAAGCATGCCCACTTCCAGACTGAGTTTTTCTATTTTATTTTATTAGCCAGCGTTAGGTAATCAAAGATGAGAATAGCCTCATGTAATCGATACCTCTGTAGATGGCAGAGCTCACCAGACTGGGATATCAACTGGATTCCACAGAGGAATATTATCACAGCGTGTTTTCCGAGTTTCCTGTGTGAGTTTAGAAAGTATCGTTTATAAGCTCACAAAACGTTACTTGTAAAACTTAACAGTCGACCCAATGGTAACAAGGTGCAGTATTCCAATCCCCCATCCCTGTTTCTTTACTCTTTTATTTTCCACATGCTACCACCCCTTCCCCTACCCCTCGTCCTGCCTGTCTGCTGTAGCCCATCATACAGATCATAGAGCAGGACACATGGAAAGTATCAGGCCGGCTTACAACCAGGGAGGGTCTCAGACACAATCTCTCGAAATATTAAAATGCATGGAGAATGCATGGAGAATCAAGTTGCTTTTTTCTATCTATCTATCTATCTATCTATCTATCTATCTATCTATCTA
>NW_015112928.1:121590-156395 GCF_001443285.1 Poecilia latipinna | reverse complement strand
CTCTGCACAAATCTATTCTGATAAGGTGGCATGTGATGATGCATAGAATACTTCAGTCTGTCTTTTTCAGCGTCTCTCGCTACTTTCTCCCTATTACTTCATCTGTGGACCCCCCTCGTCTGGACAACTGTGGAACTGCAGTATTTTAGCCGTTTATTTGCGTGACTCTTCGGACTGGTGCTTTTATTAACGCTCCTTTCTTGCATCACACTGTAGAAAGTTTAGTTATCAAAATTAGGTGCGGTAGGAAAGACCACTTCTATGACTTCTACATTTTCAACTAGGTTTTTTGCACGTCTGAAGTCCTAACCAGTCAATCCAGTTTTACTAATTAACGTTTCAGTATTATAGCCACAATGTGCGGCCTTTTCGTTTTTTAACCTTAAGGTCACGTCTGATATTTTAACCCGGGAGACGTTTTATGATAGCTTACCGTGATAGCTGAGTGGCCCATAAACAATTCACAACTCTTGATTGATATCTCCAATAGACGTGGGAAAATAACTACAAAATATTAACTTCGCTTTTATGCAGAGCAAATACATTTATGTTCTTATTTAATGTATTTCGGAACTAAGTGGTTACTTAAGAAAACCAATATTACTAAGTATATGTTATGAAATTGCTGTGACATTTAGAAATGTTTTTTTTTTTTTTTTAAATGTATTTCCGAGATGCAAAACGTATACAAGATAAATATAAAGCGCTAATATTTATACATTGAATTAAGAAGGTCGTTATGGAGGTTGCATTGCTGGAATTTCAAAAACCTTTAACAAATTAATTGTCTTGAGTTCGAAACCACTCGAAAAACTTTGCACATAAAGTAGTCAAAGAAAGAAAGTCTGTGTTCAATAAATTAGGCTAAAACATCTGCCTGCAAGAAGTCGTTGGTGCAATTTTTGCGCACTTCGCAACTGTCTAATGTCGCTTCTCAGGTGTGACAAAACAAAAGCACATCTTGAACGGCGTCTGTCCTTTTTTCCAGGGCTTAGTGTATTCCCACAATACATTCCCCCATAAACACGACAGCAGAAACATAAATACCAAAATACAGTCCTCAATATTTGATTTCAAATTTAAAATCTTTTTCAGTCACGTAGATGCCACAGCTATGAAAAATTCTTCTGTCTTTCTAATTGCTGATTTGACAGGACTATTATTCATACATAAAAACTCGTACAACTAAGGCGCTTTAAAAGCGGAATAAATGTTAATTTGTTGAACGCTTAATAGATTTTCAGCAATAGCTAATAATGACACTTGATGTGTATTGGTATATTTAACAAATGAAATTAATTTATTTATGTACATTACTATGTGAATATTAAAGTCTGTTCTTGCTGCCACATTTATATGTTTATAAAAATAATTTTTAATTCCTTATATGATCTAGTGAAACTATATTGCCCATAAGAATTATTTGATATGCATGGATCACGCATCAATCTATTTATGGATTCTTGTGATCCATAAATAGAGAAGATATCAGTCTTTCAGAGAAGACTGACATCTTCACTGACCAGCATTTGATCAATGAAATTGTGCCAAACAATTTAATTCATCTTGTTTAGTCATGCAAGACTCAAAAAAAAAAAAAAAAAACGAAAAACGATTTAACTAAAACAAATTATATTTAAATCAGTTTTGGAAATGAATTTACTGAGTTCAATTAATCAAATAAATGATCATAAATCTATCCATTCATGTCCACACTCAAGATATGCTGCACAATATTAATGGCAGAATCAATACTTGATTTCAAGCTTAGCTTTCATGTTGCTATTCCTAAACTAGTTAAAGCTGTACACAAACTTACATTTGTGCTCCAATACAGAAACTGACAAGCAAAAGTCCTAGTTCTGACAGTTCTGAACTTTAACTGAGTGCTTATTTAAACCCTCATAAATAAATCGGTGCCACTATTTTCTGTTACATATTAAACAATAGGAGTAACAGCTAATTCAACATAATTTTCAGTCAAATTCTGTTTAGGTATATTGTTATAATAAAGGTAGTTAATCTTTATAGTATTAAACTGTTATTGAACAATAGATATACAAAGTAATTTGCTTCAAATCAAAATGAATTTAATAATTAATATTTTCAACACTCAAATATTTTTTCCTGTGTAAAAAAAAATAATGCAGCTGCTGTTCAGTCTGAATATTTCGGCATGTGTAAATTCTAATAGTCATTTTTTTCCCCCTTAAAGTAATTAATTAATGCCGTCGAGTCAATCGCAGACTTGAATAGATCAAGCAGACGTCTTGACAGACTTAAATAAAAATGTCCCCCCCAACTCATTCAGTTGACACCTGACACCAGCGAGGTGCAATGACCCTAGTCAGTAAATATTGATGTTGGTTTTAAGTGTCATCAAAGGATAAACGTCCTCAAGTGTGCTTTGTCTTTAAAGTCTTAAGACAAATTTAAACTTCTATTTTCCCTCGAATCCATCGAGCAGGATAAGTGTTACTTTGAGTCTGATGGTACAGATTATTCTGATCGTTCGGGAGCATGTATCCTGATGTCGTATAGATAGGCTGTCTAATCCTCATGCTCACAAAAAATATTTAAATGGTAGGATAAATCATATGGAATTCAACTTCAGATCAACTTGCTTCTTTTAGCATTTTAGAATGAAACACAGGCGGGGGGGAGGGTTAAAGGTTAAATGGTTCATGTTTGCAATTAGGTCTAATACTCCCATAGAAGGTTAACTTTTGCCTTATTTGAAGGCCTCATATTTTGAGGTGTAAACGCTTATCAAAAAAATTGAAAGTTTTATAGGCTTTTTTCTAATGTCCACTCCCTCCTTATTTGAAAGGAGGGAGTGGAAATACGGTTTTATCCTCTAAAAGTCAACCATTCCCAACCTGTAAAGAACCACACAGATTCTCCCACCGATAATCGTAGCAGAAAAGGTTTGTCTGCTCCTATCTGATTTAGAGGTGGTGTTGTGTAGTTTCTTTGTGCTCCTGCTGGTTAGACCAGCCTCCGAAGGCAGGGAGTTGACTTCTTTTATAGTCATGAGACCCACTCTGAGCTGCAGAACATGCCTAATGAGGGTGCACGGTGGTGCCATGTGAGACATGCCAGCTTGTTTTTTTGTTTTTTTTTGTTTGTTTTACCAGGCTGGTAATTGCTTGTGACCTTCCCCAAACATGTCTCGTGTTTCTTTGTGTTTTAAACGTACTTCTAATTATGAGTCAGATCTGTTGTCTGAGAATTGGTGCTTTGGAGAGACACAGCGGAAATGGCAAATTATTTACGCCTTTTAAACTGGGTACACAATATGCATTGGCCTGCCAATTTCACAGTATTTATAACTGAAATAATTTCTGGGAGAAAGTCTGTGCATTTTATGCAATGTAGTCAAATTTTTATATAAAAGCTGTCAAAGCCTTTGCTCTTTGTGTTTGGCAAGTCCTGCTCCTGCTAGGCACAGAGTGTTATGATAAAAACGGGGATGTGCGCAATTGACTGAGGTGCCCACCCCCAAAACAGCCCACACAAATGGACTTATGATTGCCTTATACAAGAACCTGAGCCTGCCAATACAAGAAAGTGATCAAAAGAGATGACAATTGGTTAACTTGCATAAAATACATCTTCCAAAATGTGTTCCAGTCCATTCAGGCAAATACCCGATATGCCCGATTATCGGCCTAGCCCCTTTGCAGTACACCTGGATTAAAAGTCTAAATGTACTTTTTTGCACTTCAGAACGTTTTGGTCTGATTATTAACCACTTATTTGAGTTATTTGATTTACATTTGGATTGAGCTCTAACTAGCTTAGTGACAATGCACATGTCAATCTGGCTACCAAACTGAGCTTCAGCAAATGCTTCAGGTAAAGAGAGCATATTAGTAGAAGATTAAAATGGTTTTCTATTTCAGTAATATTTTATTGCCTTGATGTCAAAGTCAAACTTTCTAGCAACATGAGTTTTTTAGCCCAGAGGCAGTCATTGTTAATGAGTAGCACATAGTGAAGCTGTCAGGTTAAAGGTTTAGTAACAGCTCCAATGCTAACGCTGAACTTTCTAGCAAGGTGAGTTTCTTAACCCTGGGACTTTTGTCACCAATGAACAACACATTTTAACTTTGCCTGCCACCTTTTTATCTTTGAACTTAGTAACATATTATGCTTTAATTTCAAAGTTTCTTTTTAACACAAAGGAGTCAGATGATTTATTATTATTATTAATAATAATAATAATAATAATAATAATAATAATAATAATAATAATGAAAAAAAAAACTCAGAAAAGCTGTCTGCACATGTTAAAATGGCTTCCACTATAATCTTGTCTGAGGACTCCAAAGTCATACACACATTTACTCACTAGTGGTGGCAAACTATGTTATAGCCACAGCTGGCAGAAGCAAGGCTGCCATTCAGTTGGCAGGTAAAATGTCTACCACGAGGAGACAGTGGTAAGGTGACTGAGGCAGAGTTAAAGGCGGGGTTAAAACTGGCAACCCACAAGCTATGGGACTGACCTTCCTTGTGAGATATTGCAGCAACTTGTCCTGCACCTACTAGCACATCTCACAAAATTAGAATATTGTGCAAAAGCACAATTTTTCATGCCCGTCATCTCAGAATATGAAAAGGGCGTTTTATAGCGATTCTTTGCACATCGAGTGTCAAACTTTTATTTTTGCAATTCTAATGATTATGGGTTACAGGTAAAGACAATAGTTCAATGTCTTTTAGAATATCACGTTGGACAAATCAAAAACTGTTTTAAGCACAAATGCCAGTTTTCTGAAAAGTATGTGCATTTCTATACACTGATTACTTGGTTGGGCCTCCTCTTGTATGAGTTAGTGCATCAGTGCGTCAGCCTGACTCGATCAGCCTGTGGGACAGCATATGTGTAGTGGAGGCCAAACTTCTTTGATAACTGCTTCCAGACCATCTGCCTTGTTTTGTCTGGTGTCTCTTTTCTTCCTCTTAACGACACATATATTTCCTATTGGAAAGAGGCCAAGGGAGTTTACTGGCCAACCAAGAATACAAACACTTGGAAAAAATGAGTACCTTTGGCAAGGTGCATTGGTGGAAAATAAAATCAACATCACCATACAGCTAGACAGTAGGAGAAAGCTTGAAGTGCTCTAGATGCCTTGGTAGACTGCTGCAAGAAACTATGAACTTTGGAAAACACAGCAGACTAACAACAGCAGATGACATGGCACCCTAAACCATCACTGACTGTAGAAACTTCTCACTGGACTTCAAACAATGTAGATTATGTGTCTCTCCGCTGTCCCTCCAGACCCTGGTGCCTTGATCTCTGAATAAATTGCAGATTTTACTTTCATTTGAAAATAGGACTCTCAACCATTGTAGAACAGTCCAGTTCCTTTCCTTTTCAGCCAAGGTAAGACCTCTGACATTGTCTTCTATTTAGGATTGACTTGACACGGGGAATGTGACAGGGGCATACTGATTAGTTCCCAATAATTATAATAATGGCCTATTTCACAATATTCAAATTTTCTGAGATATTGTTTTTTATTATCTCATCAAAATGTCTAGAAACACAGGGCTGGAATATATCACTCTATGTGTTGTGATTCTATATAATATATGAGTTTCACTTCCTGAGATGACTGCCAAGAAATCTTGTCTTTTTAATGCAAAATTCAAATTTTTGAAATGTACTAATATACCCAACCTGTTAATTCAGTTCGAACTCTGCTAGTAAAGAACCAATAAATCAAACTCAAGTGGTGTTGAGAATAAATAATTCTGTGTTTTTTCTTCTATCTCATTTAGCTAGTTGCAAAGCTAAAGCTAAAGGAAATGACATGTTAGGAAACACCCTCAAAGCAAAGGTTAAAGGAAATGAGGAACTAGGGAATGCCTTCTTTAGGGCACAGCTTATTAGAGGCTAACAAATAGAATTACTAACTGTTTACAAACCCTATTTACAAATCCTACCCTAATACAATTTTGTCCTTCTAGTTCCTAAAGCATATGAAACAAGTATGCTTTAACTCGTTGGATTATTTTACTTAAAACAAGTAAAGAAAAAAAGTGAAATCACACATTGAGCGCCGTCATAAGCAAAAATGAACAGTGAAGGGAAGAACCTGGAAAACACCTACCAGTAAATGGAAAATCCAGAAACGCCTAATAACAACCTCCAGCTCTAAACTATTTTGTTTAATGCCAACTGTCCTAAAAATAAAACCATTGGGTCTGTCTCTGCTTGTATCAAATTACCATATAGTGAAGAATCTACATTTAGATTTTTATGTGGTAAGCCCCCCGTACTTCCACTTTAATAACATTTTCTTTTACCAGGCTTACAGCTGCTTCCTGTTGAAAGACTTTAATTCAAATGCACAACAGTAATTCTCTTCACAAACAGCAGGTGCTGTTTAGAGCAATGATTTTGATTCAGGTGGTCTATCGAAGATGAAAACCAGTATTTAATTGCATCACTGTTTTGGAGTAGAGAGCCTTTGAACAAGTATAAATAATAAGCATCTACTATGAGGATAATAGTGCTAAGGAGGCAAAAGATCTGTTTATCAGACATCAACTTATAATCGTCATTTAAAGGATTGAGAAGATGGAATTGTGCAATGTTTTAAATATCGATATTTTGAATTGACCATGTTAAATCTATTCATATCTTGTGCCCCATTATGACTTTCTAATATCACTACTAAGGTGTTTAATGTCACAACGTGGCAAGACGAGTTAAAACATGACGAAGAGCTCCCTCTGTGGTCACATACAGAAACCTCTTTTATAATGAGAGCTTGGGGAGGAAAAAATAGTATCATTTTAATGAGATGAGGAAATTCCTCAACCCGGGGACAACTTTCTAAACAGACGTAACAAATTTTGATGTGTGATGGAGTTCATTGAGAAATTTTAGGTGAATCACACAAACATCATAAAAAGCAAAAAAAAAAAACCACCAGCTTATTCTGTGGCTTGTTATATAATATGTTTTCTTGCTAGATTGTTAACTCTCCCAGCTAATGTGATCTATTCAAAAAAAACTTTTCTCAGCATTGCTACACGTGTCTCTGTATGTTCCCATGGTTTTTGTTTAGCTCTCAGCCCTTGCCTGTCTGGATCTGTTGTCAATTAAGAGGAGGGCCCTTAATTACTTTTGGAGCACTTTAGACTCGATGCTGATTCATGGCTGTCGTACTTGGAAGTCGGCCAGAGAAGTTGAAAACAGTGGGTCACATGTGGAAACCGATATAAACACTGCATTTTAACCTTGTTATTCCACAACCTCTATGATTAACTTTTGACTTTTACTTTTAGAACTGCTTTTTCTGCTTTTTTTTTTTTTAAGTGTGTTTTCTTTAAGAAGTATATATATATTTTTTTCCTTTAAAGCACCTGTGATTCAAAAAGATTTCTATTCTTAACCGACCCTTTTCTTTGAGCAGCCATGAGAGATTACTATTGTTGCACGAGTCTGTGTTTCATAGCGAAAATATGCCAGATCTAAGAAGGAAAATTGTGCAAGAGGACATTCAAGGCCTTCTGTCAGGCACAGTGTAATATTGTTTTCCGCCAAACCAGAAATTACGGCCTTGGAGGGGCCTTTTCTATGTCAGGGATACGGGTACTGTATGTCTTCTGACAGTTACTCCTTTTAAGATTAATGAGCTTATAAAAACCCTGTGTCTTCTTTCAAACGCCAAGCTCGATATCAGTCAATGTTACCAGCATAGTCTTGTTCGTCTGAGAAAGAAATCCCAAAGATGGATTGGACACTGCTGACACAGAGCTGTAGAAACAAAATCTGGGGTTTTATGTCTCTGAGAAGGTGTAGGATACTGAGAATAGAAGATTATTTTTTTTATCCTAAACAGAAAAACTTTATGGTTTTAGTATGAGTAGGAAAAATTAATTATTAAGTCACATAGTTTTTTCTTTTTTTTTTTTTTTTTCTCAGATGAATATACAGGGGTGCAAGGATCTTTTCATGAATGATATCAGTGCTTTGACCTCACTGTACCAGAGCCAGACGCCCATAAATACGTTCCCTTATTTCTACCCTGCTTTGGATGCCAGTTGGGCCAGGAAGTGGGTTTGTTTTGGGTGTCCTCAGTAGCTTATATTCCAGCAAAACCTGCACTTTTCACGTTTCTCAAAAGACAGCTGAGCCAATTTCCTGAAATGCACCTGAATTCCTGCTTGTGGTCGTCTGTAATGTTGGTGATCTGTTGAAAGCTGTTAAATCACGGTCCAGTGTCCACATAATGGAGACTTGTTTATCCCCCTCACCACACGTGTGGACTGATCAGCTGGACGTCTCTTTCTCCTCGTTGAGTAGCCAAAGTTTTGGAAGCAGGTTCAAGAAAATACATGTGAAAAACCTGAGTTGGGATTTGATAAAGCAGATGGTAAATCTTAATCAAGCCATCATAAACTACTCCAGTTTTCAAACTGATGATAGAGATTTTTTTGCATCTTTAATTAAAATGTTAAAAAGATAAGCATTTACTGTCTTTAAGCCCAAATTAGTTTTAAAGCCTGTGATGCAAACATAGCAGAGGAATAAGTGAACTTCTTTCCGTCATACCGGTGCTGAAATATTTGACATGTTTGCACTGAGTAGGGATACATAGACTTGCAACCAAGCCTGGACTTGCTGGCCAAGGAAAAACCCCTTAGCGCCCCCATTTTCTTCAGCACGCCGCTTCCTGAATGAATGTGCTGCTTATAGCGCTGCACTCCCTGTCTTTTGAATCACAATATTCAGGCTCTGTAGTAATATTTTTATTCTGACTTTTTCTCTCCTTTTTCTCATGCGTTCACAAATCACAGTATGGTACAGTGGATAGTGGATATTTTTTATGGATTTGCGGTTGAGCTAGGCATTTTCTACTATGTCAGTGGTACAAAAGACCCAGATTTTAAGCGAACGTGAATTATTTGGAAACTCTACAGTCTGTGAAATGTGTAGTGTGCTACAGAGGATTTTCAGGTTGAAATGCACCATTGATTATGATTAATTTCCGCCTTTTGAATTAGAGAATTTCTCAGCCAGTCTGTAGGTTCTAATTTGTAAACCGATCATTTCCACTGATTCTGAGTGAGATGACATGATTCTAAGGTAACTTGAAAAAATATCTCACTTATTTTTACTTGTTTAACATGTTTTTATTATTATTATAATTATTATTATTATTATTATTATTATAATTATTATTATTATTATTATTATTATTATTATTATTATTATTATTATTATTATTATTATTTTAGGGGCTTCCTGGGGAACATATAATTTGTTTATTTTTAACATGATCCTGCTGAAAAACAAAAAGGTTAAAATTACTATGACAGAAAAACCAAACACGTATGGGACAGGAGTCACACTTTTAAACTTTAATTAAGGTCTACAAGTAATCTACAAGCAATTTTATTGTGTTATCTTTGGAAAATATCTGTGCTTTTCTTTCATTTAGTTACTTCTTTATTTAACAAGGAGGAAATACATTTTTCACAAATTGCAATGTTTGTTTGGAAAGCTTTTTATTTTTATTTTCTTTTAATAAAGACTGTCATTAATTTGTATCATACATAAAGCATGAGGCAAACAATTATCCTGGAGAGTGTATTCATTGGTGTTGTTCAGGATGTTGTGTATTAATTACCACCGTTAATGCTCAACAAATTTGGAAGATAAGAACCAGACGAGCAAGTGAAGGAACACATGCATGAGTTTTTCTGTGATCTGCATGCCTGTATGTATCTTGTCTCAAGATAGGGTTTCTATGAGCTGTTCCCAAGCCTTTCAGGAGCAAAGCCACGTCAGTGTGCAAAAGTGCAAATACCATATGTAGGCGTGTAAAATTTACGAGCATAGTATTTAATAACTACCCATATAAACATATCAATTACTATTATAAACTTATTAATGTGTAATGTATACATTACTAATATATTACAGCCTGAATTAATATATTGATTTTTAGTTAAATTATATTTTGCACATTTCGTAACATCCATCTATTTGTTATGGCTGCCTAATTTTCACAGGATTTGTAACTGCAACAGTCATTGATAAAGAGGCAGGGTACATCCTGGAGGCAAGTCAGTCGAAGGGCAACACAGAAACACACAAGACAGGAGAGCAAGACGGTGAGGCCAACCAACCTAAAATACATGTTTATTATGCTATCGAAATCAATCAATCAATCAATCAATCAATCAATCAATCAATCAATCAATCAATCAATCAATCAATCAATCAATCAATCAATCAATCAATCAATCAATCAAATCCTATTTGTATAGCACATTTCAGCAGCAAGGCATTTCAAAGTACTTTACATAATTAAAATAAAAACAGCATGTGACAAAGATAAAGAGATTTAAAAACATAATTAAAACGTAAACAGTGAGTAAGAGAAATAAAAAGCTGAAGAACTTTAGTTGAGACGCCGTCAAGTGGGACTCCAACCCTTTGGACTTTAGTCAAAACGCTGTATGACAAGGACTCTAACCTTTCGGATTTTAGTCAAAACGCAGTTTGACAAGGACTCTAACCTCTCGGACACAAGACTTTAGCTGGTTCTAAATGCGGAATGGATTCTACCAACACTGCCGTTTGTCCTTGATTCTGTTTGTGAGTTCATGTATTTGAAGGGGCAGTCATGGAGTGGAGGATGTCTCTTTTAAGAACACCAGGGTTGCAACTTTGGGTTTTGCAAATGATGTGGTTCTCTTGACTTATTCAAGCCATGGCGTTTTGTGAGCACCGAGTTGGTCACCGGCACTGTATGAAGATTTCTGGCTGAGAATCAGTGATTCTGAGTCTGAGGTATATATATATATATATTTTTTCTCAACAGGAAAAGGTAGACTGCTAGAAGGCTCATCTATTGATCAAGTTAGGAAGTTCAAGTATCTTCCCTCTTGTTTATGGGTGATTGTAGGATGGATTAGAGATGTAATCAACAGATTGGGACTTTGTCTGCCGGCATCCTTCAGTCTGCTTTGGCAAACAAAAGCTGACCTATAAAAATAAAGCCTTCAGGTTTCCAACATATCAATGTTCCACCTCTCACCTGTGGCCATGAAGCTTGGATTGTGTTTGAACTTTATTCATAGGATGGTAATACTTTGTCTTGGGCTGTGGTTATCTTAAGCAGGCTATCATGTGAGAATTTGGCCTTGAAGTCCCTCTGACTTTGACACTTTCATTTCAGGCACAACTGAGGTGCTACAGTACTAGCTTAAATAGTAGATGGTGCTGCAGATGAAATTTGCCGGTGTGTAAAACTGGTAACAGAAGAACAGTCATAGATGAAGTGTATTCCTAATAGACATCTTACCAGATATTTTGACATCATAAGAGTCAACATTTACAAGTCTTTCAAACATTTTGAATTTTTTAGTCCCTTAGTGTTTATATTCAACCGTGTAAATACTTTATAAAAAAAAAAAAAGCCGTTCGTGGCGGATTCCTGTTCTACCTGTTTGATGAGCAATACATTTTCTTCATACCCTTTAAGTCAGATCAGGTTTTTGTCGACTCAGCCATGCTGGGAGAGACATTCAGCACTGCAGACAAAGTCCCTGACTTGCTAAAAAGTTAACTAGAAACTAATGTCAATCTGAAAGTCAATAGAAAGCCATGGAACTGTGACTCAAGTAAATTTGTGTCACAAGATTTTTCAGCGTATTTTTGCTTTAATTTTCAGTCTGATATCAAAATTCTAATTGTACCTAAATCTAGGAGAACCCGGCAAAGGCCCACAAGACCAAATAAAAGACGTCGGGTGTGGTTGCACAACTAGGAGTTTAGTGGTAACAGTTACAAGTAAGATTACGAGTCCCGTCCAATAGTGTTGACAGCAGCTGTGATAATGATGGCATGTGTGGTGGAGCCCACATGAGATGATGTTATTCTTCGGAACGGCTTTGGAAAATGTAAAATAAAAAAAAATAAAAAAAAACTGAGCTCGCTCAATGTCAGTGTTGATGTATTTGAGTTGTGTGCACCCATATTACAGCTAATTATGGGTTTGGCCTGAGGTCTCAGCGAGTTTCCTAGACAACACGTGGCATTATGAGAAGTCAAGGAGAACGTAGCTTCATCCACAATAATTAGAGGGCGTTAAGCTGTGTTGAAATCTGCAACATCTGTCAGCCCTTTACAAACACCAACAATTCATCAACTCATTGCACTTCAAAGAATCTGTTCAAGATGATGAATCAAATTATGTTTGTTGCTTTTTTAAATGTTATCTTTATGGCTATTTGGTGTTATCGTGATGTTTTGGTTATTATTGTAGATTTCTCAATGGAAAGTTTGAAGTGGGGGGAGGGGGGGGGGGGCTTGTGTTGATAAATCAAAACCTTTCTTGATGTGATTCATGGTCCAATTGTCTCAAAGGAAGAGTTTTAGTGGAGCTTTGAAAGTGGGCCCACGTGCAGCAGACCACAACCTGCTGCCACTTCTCCAAAACATCTTTGGAGTCAAGTGTTTCCTCCTACTACTTGCATCCTGAATTTCTAGGACAAAAGAAAGAAAATACATTAAAATTAAGTGACGAATGGAGAACACTGTGATGACAATTTCAGCTGCAAATAAACTTTAACTTCATCAAATATTATACCCAAGCAGTGATTCGTGATTGTGATGTTGCGTGTCGATGTTGTAACGTGGATTGCGATGTGGCATGATGATGCCGGGGGTGTTCTGTTGGAGATGACAATGCAGGCATGCAGAGTTGGGGGTTTCTGTGCCCTTTTCTCTCAAAGCAGCGGAGAGGGAACCAATTAGACGACTTAATTAGCGACCCCAACCTGTCAGATTGTTTTCCCCAGGAGCTCTGACAGACCGGGTTCAGCAGATCCACAACCAGCAGACCGTAATTTATTTTGGATCCAATGTTCCTTCAAAGGCGCAGTCTTTTACTCAGCAAGCACTGTCTGAGTAAAGACATAAGACAAAGAAATATGATGTTTTGTTAGTCCTGTAATGTCACTCAGATTCAATCTGTGGAGCTCATCCTTCCTGGGAACTGTGCATGAAAATGGTTCAACGTATAGTGCATTCTGGAATATAGAAGATTTTAATAACAGTCTCCTTTGTTTCTGCCTGCAATTCAGTGCTTTTCGTTCCTCCCGTGGCTGAGCTCAAATCTGCGTTGTTTTTTTTTTGTTTTTTTTTAACACATAAAAACCTGAAAATGTGTATGAATCCCTCTGAGACTGTAGAATAATTTGCAGAACCACACCGAGCCAATCAGGCTTTGCTTCTTTTGGGTTTGCGCATATCGAGACTGAAATTTATAACTCATTTTATTTTTGGAAAGTACCTTGTGCTCAGTCAGATTTCATGGAGAACATGAGTGAACATTAAATCTGGATTTCAAGTAGGTATTTCTAACATATACATTGAGCAAAATCATTCCACTGCTGGTCTTGCCTTTTATTGAACTCATTTTCCTTCCAGAAGGTGAACATCTGCATCAGTTTCAGGACTTCAGGTCAGCCATTCTTCCATGATTGTTCTGTACATTGCTCCATCCATCCTCTAATCAATGTGCTTCTCATATTTCTGGATATGAGAAGCATGCCCACAGCAAGATGCTACCAACAAGTTTCTCCGTGTTGATGTTGTCTCAGGAGGAGATCCAGAATTAATTTTCCACCACACCGAGCACGGTCCATTTCCTTCTACCACAAATTTGATTCCTACTTTGTGTTGTTCTGGTACATAAAATCCCAATAGAAGAGAAGCTGCGGTTTCGATGTTACAAAATGTGAAAAGAAAAAAAAAAAAATCAAGAAGAAAGATCACTTTTCTGTTTTAAGTGTGAGTGGACTGGGAGATAATGGAGTGTCAGTGATACTGTCTGCAAAGAGAGACCCCCTGAAACTGATACCCACCCTTCAGTGACTGTTTAACCAAACCAACCGAGACGTTATTAGCATTCTGGAGCTAAAATGTTTGAGCAAAAGCTAAAAATGGATCTGTCACTGTTTCCTTGTCTTCAGATGATTCATCCTTAGCCATTCTCAGCACTGTGTTATGTTTTGTTTTTTTAATGGAGCCGAGGCAAGTGGAAGCAAGCCCAGGAGGACAGGTTTGATGGGCTCCTTATAATAGTTTAAACGTTTTCTTTTCTCGTCATGCAAAATTGATGGAAAAAAAAGTCATCGGTTTTTACAGCTGAACAAGAGATAAGGTAAACATAGGTTTTCAAAAGTAAAGAGATTATGTTCCTCAATGTGTTTTAAACGATGTTGAAACTTCAATGTATGCAAAAACAATTGCTATATCATTAAACAGGACCAGTCCCATTACTGAGACAATACCACAGCGAAAAGGAGGTAAAGGAGGAGCATGGCAGTAATTTGAACTCTGGCCTTAAAGGACACAAGATAAAAACATTCCTCTGACTTGTTTTTTTCACTCAATATGAGAGTTCTATAGGTCATATCAGGTTCTCAGAAAAAAAAAAAAAAAAAAAAAAAAAAAAAAATCTGCGATCATATTGACAAGATGGTGCAAAGTGATGACACATTTGCAGAATCAGCCTGTCTAACAAGACAGGGTTCACGGGTGACTGAGGACACGTAGCTGGTCGTGCGTCTCATCGTCTTCAAGCACTGACAAAAGGCTCAGTTGCATGGTCTTGTCTTGTACGACATACAGGATCAAACTATGTTAGAGACGGACATGGTGTAATGGGAAGCAACAAGACTAGCATCTTTTATTTTAAGTACTTGTCTGAGGGTGCTACAAAAAAGTGTGAACACTAACTGAAAACAGATATTTTAGGATCAATATTGTTAAAATTTATTTTTTGTGCTAGGTTGTTAAAGTTGCACGTTTAAGTAAATTGTACTGCCTGTTTTAAGGGTGCCAGATCTCCCAAGAATATATATAAGTAAAACTAATAGACAAACCTAAATAAGTAAATACATACATTTTGCAATGTGGGAACTTTTCCCCTCTTCCCGTACATATTTTTGCATTTATAAAAAGATGCATATATGAATATATGAGAGGCGTGTGGTGGTGGGGACACACTCTTGTTATATAACCCTGAAAGAATAAGAAATTTGCTATTTTCGCATCAGGGATCGTTAAATTACTTACTGACTTGCAGTAAACACATTATTCAAAAAGTGAACCTTTCTCCTGATACGAGAGACCCATCATTCAATGCATTAGTAGTTCTTTATTTGCTCAAGCTGTGGTTTAATGGAGTAGTGGTGTAATTTATAGCTCAGCGAAGAGTCTGAAAAATGTGCTTTCTTTTTCCAGACCTTTGCTGCATCTTCACACACTTCACACGGACAGATGAGGACGTTTCAAGGGTGAGGGTGAGAAGAAGCAGGAGGTAAAAGAAGCATCACTGAGGTTCATCGCCTGCTGACAGAACAGAGACCTTGGGGTGAACCGACTCCCTTTCTCTGGAGTTTAGACATAAACACATCCAGTGTGCAGGTGGAAATACGGGTGTGTGAAAAGGGTAAATAAATGTCCCTGCCAAGGAGTTCTGAACATTTTGCAAACAATGGAATTTTTCACACAAACTCAGATTTGAACTCTGTGTGGATAAAAATAAATTCCTGCTAACAATAAAACTTGAATACTCCTCCGTGAAATATGTGATTGGAGAGTACTTTTTCAACTTCAAGTGACCGAATCAGGAACAGACTTCTGTAATCCCACTTATTAGAGTACATGAAGAAACGTTTTCTGGGATTTTAAAAAAAAAAAAAAAAAAAAAAAAAAAAAAAAGGTTTCAAATATAAAACGTCTTTCCACTTGTGGAAAATTTCAGTACAAAAATCAGAAATACTGGACATAATACTTCCATATCATATATTCCACCAGCTGGTCAGAAATCTAGGAAATGTAGATCTAGGAAATCTCTGAGCTCTCACATGTTGTCATCCTATGTAGTATCCACTAGATGGCAGCATAGGCTTGCATGATAAGTCTTCATGATTCAGAGTTGCTCTTGACCCTATTTGCTTGAGTTGAAATCAAGCAAATAGATATAAAAACAAAACAAGGTAATTGGAGACCTATTTAAAAACAAAATAATGCATAATAAATGTAAAATTCTTCCTTGGCTTTACAGCAGTCTACCTCCATCTTATATAATCTGATCATATTTTTTTTTTATATTTCCACCGGTATTTTGACCATTTCTATTTGATGTTCAGGTCCAGGGTGTGAGGGTGGAAAGGCTCCTTGCAGCCTCTATAATCTTCATCTCCCTCCAGAGATACCAGGTTCAAGTCAAAATTGTGGCCCTACCACTATAGGTTACTAACATTACTTGCAGTAAGAAGAAAGTTTAGAATTAAAATAATTTTTTAACAACAGCTGATACTCTTTTTATATTGTTTCACAATTTTTTTAAGCAAGGTTAGGTTTAGTGCTAAATGATTAAATTAAAATAATCAAATCTAAATCTGAATGACTGAATGAACTGAAATGTACATACATTCATTTTCTGTTAACATTGCTTGTGTTACAAAAGGACAAGCTTAAATGAGTTGCAACATGAGTTGATTATATTATATTATATTACATTATATTATATTATATTATATTATATTATATTATATTATATAAATAACTTTAAAAACTATCCAATTGAAAATAAATTGGATCTGTGAGGTCACCAGCAGGTGGCAATCTTCACCCAGAGAAGAAGCTTATTAGTTTTTATTTATTTATTTATTAAGTGAAAGTATAATTGTTTTAAAAATGAATTATTTCAGTATGATAAGAGCTGATTGTTTGTGTATACATCATTAACCTTAACTAGAATTTTTTTTTTTTTTATTATTTTATTTATTTATTTATTTATTTATTTCAATTTACACATCTTCCAACTTCTTTTTTTGTTCAGCTGCCTGTGTTGTTCTGTGATGGAAGCGGTGCAAAAATAAATATATCGAAAACAAGAATAAAAGATGGTGTTTACTCTCTGATCTTTCAGAATGTCGACAGCATTTACTCCTGTTATTGTTTACCATGTGGTAGTCACAGGCGCAGTTCGTGCTGCCAAGGTCCTCTTCTGATTTGAATATGATACAAAAGATGAAACGTTTGACCTCACATTGTCACTGTTAATCACTCCATGTCCTCTCATGAAAACGTCTCTGACAAACAATGCACAGTCCACACGCTGAGTTCCGGGGGAATGAAATAGCTCCATTACAAATGTCCCTGCAGAGCTGCAGAGCAGGAAGTTCAGAGGCGCCCTGATTGATGTACCACTGTATGAAAAAAAACATTGACAGCAATAGCCCGCATTCCTCATCGGGTTCGGCAGTGTCAGCTTCCTTTTCTCTCCATCCTTCATCTGCTCACCGCCCCGTCCCCTCCACGATGAAAGTCGAACAAATCTGCTGACATTGATCCTGTCTCCTCGGCCGGGCTAATTTCATTCCAGCCGGAGAGAGACGGCTATCTCCACAGATCTTGACAGACAATTGTATTTACTATTTTCTTTTCACAAGCCAATAAAGGGGGAGCAGTTATTGCATCAGATTATATGAAAAACCGTTTAATGATTCCAATTTATAACTCTAGACTGAATAATGATACAGTTAAGAGCTGACAGGCCATGATAAATGAAGGCTCATATAAAACATATTTAGAGTGAAGAATGGCTGGAGATGAATTGCGCTGTGAAACAAACTCATGATAAAGAACAGTAAGAGCCACTAGAAGACTTAATAATGTGCTATTCATTTTGAAGTGATTTTGCTGGTTAGTAAAGGAGCACAAATTAAAAATATATTTATTGTAGAAAGATGTCTCAGAATATTACCCCCATGACGCTGCCACCCATGGCTAATCTAATCAGGGCCCATCTCTTTAGATTGAACCTTTCAACTCCTCATCTTTTTTTCACTCCTTGACTGCAGACTTGGTGCTTTTCAATACACATTAGCAGCTTGATGTACATACAGTACGATCGTTTTCGGTAGAATACATTACAGTGATGGGGACTCAAGTCACGACTTGGGCACAAGTCGCATTTAATTCATAAAAACAAGGCCTTCAGACTTCACTTTCAGTTGCGATCTAAAGATTTTCTTGGACTTTAATGGACGGTTTTCACGGACGATCTTTATCTAGTTTATCAAACTGGAAAGTAACCCAATAACTGTAGATCTATTTGAGTATATACTGATAGTGTTGCACAAAGTTTCGAGGCATTCCGCTAATCATTTGCTGTACGAGAAGCAAATTAACTTACCATCCACTCTAAGTTTGCCTGTTTTTCTTTTATGCAACCATCAAGAAACATTTGCAGGAAGTGCTATGATAAAGATCCATATATTTTCCATCTTAAGAGTGTGCTGGATTTACTGAAAAGAAACATTCGCAGACTGTAGGCTATCAGTGGTTGGTAATGAGGCTTGCTTGTTGTACTATTATATTTTTGACCATAAACTGAAGTGCTTATGAATAACTTAGGTCGTTTTCTGATCAAAATAAATTTACATCACACAACAAAAGAGCTTTAGGTCTGCCTTAAATGGAACGTAGTTCACTTTCTGGGAAAGTCTGTCTCATTTGGATGTGTAAAAGATTATGGATGCTGGTAAAGTCCAAACACACAGACTCCTAGAAACATGGATCTTGATTGCCTGCAACTGAATCTGGATGTGGTTTGGTTATAAGAGCAAAAGTAAACAGAACATCTAACAAACCAAAGCAAGAAAATCAACCTGTTGTGTCTCTCTCGTGTATACAGCTGGGTATTAGTGCTTCGTTTAAGGCTCACACTGGGGAACTTCTTGTGAAAAATTATTTAGGTTAGAACAAATCAGGACTGACAACCCTGCAGGCCTCTAGTCACTGATACTCATGGACACAATTCTAATTAAATGCACATATTATGGTAAAAACAATTATGAGTCTTTTAATAATTACAACTATGGTAAAATGAAAGTACAGCCTGAAGCCATAATCTAATGACGCCCGTTAATGTGAATACCTTGCTCTATTTTAAATTTAACAAAGCTTTTACTTAAATGTTTTTGACCCAATGACATGACATTTTGCACAGAATTAAATATGAACAATAAATTAGTTATTATATGCATAGCTCACTTTATGATGGCACAGTTGGTAGCACTGTTGCCTTGCAGCAAGAAGGTCCTGGGTTTGATTCCCAGCCCAGGATCTTTCTGCATGGAGTTTGCACAAGTCCATGCAGAACTTGTGCAAACTGTTGCTTTGTGTTGACAGCACTGTTGCAGTTGGTAGCAACAGTGCTGCTGTTGTCACTGTGCAGCCCATAAAGTGATCTATTATATGCAATAGATCACTTTTGATCTATTGCATATAATAGTGATATATAATAGTGATCTATTATATGCATAGATCACTTTACAGGCTGCACAGTGGTGCAGTTGGTAGGACTGTTGCCCTGCAGCAAGAAGGTCCTGGGGTCAATTCCCAGCCTGGGATCCTTCTGCATGGAGCTTGCATGTTCTCCCTGTGCATGGTGGGTTCTCTTTGGGTACTCTGGCTTCTTCCCACAGTCCAAAAACATGACTGTCAGGTTAAGTGTGTGTGTATGGTTGTTTGTCCTGTGGTGCCCTGTGACAGTGCTTCTTGCCTGAAATGTTTGCTACCTCTACTATTACTATTCAGTGATTTGGAGGCAATATATGTCCAGCTCCAACCTTTTTTGTTGTCGGATCCTTCCTCTCCAGTTGGAGTCACTGAACAAAACGGGTCAAAAAATAAATAAATAGGGTTGCAGTCCTTCTCCCTCTAAAACCCTGCAAGAGGAAACAGTAATAGATCTGATTATTTTTACATCAAAAACCTAGACGTATTATTAAACCACGTTTCCTATCATAGCTGAATGATAAAAAAACACTTAAATGGAAAACACAATACTTATTAATGATTTAGTGATATAAAAGATTTAGGAAATATTAAATTGTCACCTTGTTATAACTGAAAAGGCAACTTTTGAAGAGAAAGACAATCTCTAATGAAATTACTCCAGTGCATCACACTGCAGTAATTGTGAAAACAGAATAATGGTCAAAGCTTAAATACTGTAATAAATTAGCTCAATGCATATACAGCTTAACAATTTTCATTTTTAGAACCTGTTTCTTTCCAATGTCATTGTCCTTTATCCCATTTGGTCACACAACTCTTTTCAACTAATACCTCTAGTTGAGTGACTGCAAATATTTCATGGACCTCAATAACATTTCAACAATTAGAAAATATATATATATATAAACATTTCCACAAAGTCTTTTTTTTCCTATTAATGAGAGGTATCTCCACCTTTCTGTTTGCTTCATTGGGGATCAGTTATGAGAGAGGATTGCTGGTTCCCTACAAAAGCTACAGACACATTTGCACATCTCTGAAGCCATTTTACCCACTACTATTTTACATAATATTGTTCATCTGCCTAATACTTTGTGCATTATACTGTACCTTTAGGCTCCTCGGACACAAATTCAGTTTCTTCCACTGTCACCATTTTAGTTTCTTTTTATTGTCTTTCCAAACTGGAAAGGAAATTTGAATCCAGAAAAATGCCATTTCTCTTTTTTTAATTGGATCAAAGAATAAACTGTTCTTGGGTCAGTATTAACTTGCATGTATTGCTCAACCCTGCCAGACATTGCTCAATTAAGAGAAATTATTTTGATTGATTGCCACTGAAATAGCCTTATAAAAAAAAAAAAAAACAGTGCATTGTTCAACGCTGTTTGCTTCATTCAGAAGGCCTGGGCTCTCAGCTATGGAAAAACTCTGTAGAAGTTTTAAATTTTAACGAATTGCTAATGTTTGCCCATGACAGTTTGACCATATGGAGCTTAATGGAAATTGCTTCTACTGTAAAAATGAAAATGAGAAAGCCCAGATTGTGCTCTTAGCCACAATTTTTCTGAGAGGAATTGCACAAGAAGGCAAAGGCAAGACAACATGAACCCTTCAGAAGTCAGCTAAAATCCTATGCAAGATTAATTCATTCACAAATCAATTTTGATTGCTTGAAGTTTCTAAGCTCACAACATGTTTTTTTTTTTTCTTTTTTGTTAGTTTTGCCCCTCAGAAACAGTCTCTCTGAGAGAACGCTCACTTTACACTTATGGAAGAGCCAGGATCACGTTACCAGAACCTCAAAGTTTGAATAAATTTGGTGTTTCTCTAGTTTTTTGTTGTTTTTTTTTAAAGAAAAAAAATAAAAACATGTATTGTGTGGCAGTGTGTGACACTCACAATTGTTGTCCGGTGCATAGAGTGTATCTGAAAACACTTGTATCTAAACAAATGTGTGTGAGAGAGTGCTAATTTATATAGGGTTTCACAAAAAGGTATTCAATAGACACGAATACCTTGTCTATTCGTGTTTATTGGTTGGGACCAAGCAGGTGGCCCAGGTCCCACCAAGCAGTCACCAGGAGTGAGCCGACACTCCTGGTGACTGCACTGACCTGAGCACTGACCTCCAGGCACCAAGGGACCAGCTACTGGCATGAAGCGTGATGGAGGGAGGGACGATATAAAACTAACAATGTGACACTTTGGCACAATGTAAGCCAGTCAGTGTACAGCTTGTATAACAGTGGAAATTTGCTGTGTCAATTATTAGGCTTTAATTACAGTCATTATTGGCTAAACAAAGTCATGTGACTCATAAGTGTAAAAAGGGCTTAGACGTGAATGGGGAGCAGGTGTATTAATTTGATGTTATTACTCTCACACTCGTTGAGAATATTAGAAAAAAAAAAACTGTTTTTTTTTTTTTGCATTAGGATGGTTTAGGCTATAAGAAGATTATCAACATCATGAAACAGAGCAGCTGCTTATTTTAGGGTCTTTAGCATCCACCAGCTCTGCAGTAAAGTCATATGTCATGAAGGAGTGGAAGAGGTTTGCAGTAGCAACCTGTGAAAGTCCAGTAAACTCCATGCCCAGGAGACTAAAGGCAATGATAAAAAAAATAACGGTGGTGGCCACACAAACTGTTGACACTTTTAGCTCAATTTGGACATTTTCACATCAGCATGTACTCAGTTTTGTTACCAGGGGTTTAAAGAACCATGGCTGTGTATTGAGCTATTTTAAGGTGACAGCAAACTGTCGAAGTGTGATATCTTCAGTGTTGTCCTACGAAAATGCGGCAAAATTTAATTACACAAAAACATTAGGGGTGGGGTCACATCTGTGACACACTGTACTTGTGAATGTCTCTGATACATTAGCAACTAATTCACCGAGGAGGCATAATTCCTGCTGCATTCCAAATGTACTACTCAGACCACTACACCAAGGATAAACTACCTGCACCAACACAATATATAAGTAATTAAAGCTGGAAATGAAAAAGCTTGCATTTCATATATTCCACAGCTTTGAGACATCCTTGACTTGTTGCGGTAAAGTCGCTCATTAAATACAGTTCATATCATTTAAATAGATGGACTTCTGCACTTTCAGGTAGGTGAATGCTGTGGGAAAACCACAAAGGAGGGTTGAACCTTTTAAAAGCACGGTCAAGGACTTGACTTTCTGCAGAGGTCATGGAACACGGGCTTTGAATAATATCTCCACAGTTTATTTTCATTCAGAAACAAGACATTGAACTTAGTAGGTGAAATGCTGCCACATTCTTGCAGGGATTAGACCCTCATTCTAAAAACACCAACTTGTAACAGTAACCCTTATAAGAGGGTTTGAATGATGTCTTAGTGGGTGGGCAATTTTCATGTTCATTGGATACTGCAATCAGGCTCATGATGTTTTATTCTCTCGTATGAGACTAAGTGAACTTTACATCACAACTCAAACAACAACACAACATCAAAAAAACAGATCGCACTCAACATGGCATTTAAATCACTGGATGGGGGGGAAACAAAAAAAGACAGTACCTTAGTTTAAGTAAATTTCTGAAACATAAAGGCTGAGGTTTCAGTATTGACATAAGTGCCTTAACATGTAAAAATGGACATTAGAAAAGGTTAGACGGTGTGCACATGTTTGCATATTCAGCTAGAAGGCATTTTTTTTCAGAATTCTCAGTTCTTAAGTTCTCAATTTAAATTTTGTAGAGTCATGTTTATTGGAAGATGAAAATTCCTGTAATCTTAGTGTTTTTCAACAGCAATCAGGGTGAATAAAGACCTTGTTTTCCAGTTTGATCATTAATCCGAAGTGCAATAACACTTTGAATTAATGACAGAAAAAAAGGACAGAAAAAAAGACAGAAAAAAAAGGTGAAAGATGAAGGACACCAAAGCAAAGCAGCCAGCGGTCTATAAAAACAGAGAATCTTCCTCTCAACAACCGCGTCCTTGAGATGCAGATCAACCGTGATCACCTGACAGTTCAGGACATAGGAAGGGCTAAGCTCTTGTCGACCTCTTAGAGCCAGCCTAGCAACACCCTCTGTCCTTTTCTCTCTCTCTCTCTTTCTCTCTGTCTTTCTCTCTCTCTCTCTCTGTCTTTCTCTCTCTCTCTCTCTCCGGACACCCATCCACTGTCTTTCTCATCTTCACCACCTCCCCCAGGCCTCCCACCCAGACCCTCAACCCTTGGAGAACGCCGCCAAACCAACGCAGTAACAAGGAGCTTCTGAATGGACCTGAACTGGCCTTTGTCTGGCCCTGCTGCAAAGTCCCTTTATTTACACAGTCTTTAACGCTATATGTTTTCTTGCCGCTTAATTGCATTGGCCTTTGCTGCCCCTTGGTCAATCAATACCTCCTCTCCAATGACATCAGCCGGCCTATTCATCCAGGTGATGGGAGTTTTGTGGGAAGGTCGGTGGGAAAAAGCTTCTATCTATCTATCTATCTATCTATCTATCTATCTATCTATCTATCTATCTATCTATCTATCTATCTATCTATCTATCTATCTATCTATCTGTCTGTCTGTCTGTGCTGAAGAACAGCATCCCCACATCACATATTAGTGATCAGGGTAACGTGAATTTAGTTGTACATCATCACTTAAGGAGTTGCCGATATTGAGCCGGAACAATTCAACTTTGATTCACGCCACAGTCAGCGCTGTCAAAACAACGTTTTCTGAACTTTGCAAAGAGAAGGGTTTGACATGCCATCACCACTCCTGAATGCGTGTGACCAACACATTAATCATAAGAGGTCCAATCCTCTCCTGTGTCTAATTCAGCGGCGATTCTCTAGTGCAGCACTGTGGCAATGTTTAGACAGAGCTGGGCATAATTATCTTTTTTGTGTACTTTAATAAGGAGACATCCGAGTGCTCGGATGACAGGAGTGCACATGCACACGCCACCAAACTATCGTACAGTGATATTATCCCCTTCATTCTGTGTAATTAAAACATAAATAATTAAATGCCACTAACTAACGTAACTCATACTCATATGCAAATTTAGATGATTTAGTGAGTTGAAGAACACAGGGATTTTTTTTTTTTTTTTTTTTTTTTTTTTGCCAAATGGGGGCCATTTAAAGCTGACCTTTGGAAATGTTATTTTGAATGCAATGTGATGGCGCTGTTTAATTTGAAGAGGTGCTTATCCCAAAGTCAACATCTTACTTCTGTTTTCCTGACGCACACTCAGTCACCATATATTAGGCAGTAGCCTGGCAACCACAAGAGTAGAGCCGTACCAAATGGATATGTTTGCAATATGACGGGCCCAGTGCACTCCTTACTGCTGACCTGCCTGCCATTTTGTTTCTGTCCTGTGAAGGTGTCAGTGATAAACGTTACCTTGTCTCAGCAGGTGTGCCTGTATGGAGGGCCCTGCGGCACGGAGGGGGTCACCAACCCCAACAGTTTTTTTCCCCAGTTATTTGAATAATGGGCCATTAGGACGGCTGGATATCCAATGTTAAAGTAGCCGTATGTGTCTCCTAGATAAAAGACATAATTACCTGAAAGAGGGAGGATGTGTTGGTGCACACTTTTCCTCAGCTGGGCTGCAAGGCTCAGAAACTGGCACACACTCCTGCCATTAGATGGCGACAGAGGGAAAGAGTAGGGTTGTTTTCAGGAGGCGGAAAGACTCATCAAGGATTACACACACAAACAGCAGCACAAATGTTCTGAAAATGTTAATGCAAAATCAAATTAGGAACACCAATTATATATTTAAAGAGAAGTTTTGAAAAACTTTCTGATTAGTTATAATTTGGGACATTTCAATCCATTTAAGTAGAACGCTTTGATTCTTATACTTCTTTTCTGATACGGGACTTTTTTTTTTTTCCCAGATTCAGATTATATTTATAAAAACCGATTACAGTTCTCACAATTAATGTTTTCCTAGAACACACCGTACATTTTTAAAGCCATTTTTAATATTGTCTTTGTTGAATTTCATAGTATCATGATGAAGAGAGAGTTGGCAATTTGTTTTAAAAGAAGGAAGAGTTGTCCTTTTTTTATCATCATTGTGGATCCCTTTTGCCTTTCAGAAACCTGGTTCAAGAGAGACTTGCCTTGCTTTCACCGAAAACGTGGATACAAAATTTAGAGTAGTATTCATATGAACTACAAAGATTGCCAATTAAAGATGAGTTCTTTATCATTTATTTGCCCTTGGGTTTTTATTCCTCAATTGCTATCACCTTATAAAAGCATCCTTTTAGTGCAAAGAATAGAAGCCCATTTTCATGACCTCCTCTAATGCATTTCCATCCATCTTCACTGCCTCAAAAAAAGTTTTCACCTCTCCACAAAACATGTTAATTGCCATCATGAGCCTGGTATAAAGAAAATATCTACATGTTAATTATCCAAATATGTTGGCAACCCATCTGCAGAAAGCCATTGAAATTACTAAATTGTGTTTTCTCCTTTTCGGCTTTCATTTTGGACACATTGTTAATCAAAAGGCTTCAGAAATGTGCAGATGGGTAATCCTTATGTTTGCAAGGAGCAGCTTGGTTCAAGGTGACTGTTTCATGCTCCCAAGCCCTTCTGTTTCTCCCATTGTGTTACTTTGGTTACATATCCTGAAGGGCTGTTCACTGTACCCAAATAGGGACTTTGCTTGCACACATGCAGACTCCCACATAAAAAAAAAAAAATGAAACTCACACAGTTGTAAAGATTCATGCACTCTTCTCTACATGCAGCTGAAGCTATAACCCCAGTGTTATAATTGATTTTTATTTATGTTTTGCTAATTAGAGTCAGGCTTTAAGGTATAAAAAGTGTTTTCTTAGAGTAAGAGAAGAGTTTTCTTGCCTAAAACACAAATAATTATGCAGAAAATAAAAAGCTGACAGTTACAACACAACAAAGCAGTTTAGGGCTGATGAAAACCGAATGCTTAACCTTTTGGATATTATGTGGCACACTGACATAAAATTGACTTAATTTTTCAAAATAATGTTTTTTTTGTGCACATAACTAAATATTAAACAAGTCGAGGAAACTTGTTTTAAGGACGTTTTATCATCTTTATGTGATGCATGTTATTCTCTGTATATCTAAGCTGATGCGGTTTTGACATTTAAAGCATTGGATTTTCAGAATTACTTTAATCTGTATATCCAGCTTGTTCAGCTGTATCCCCAGTCAATTTCAAGACCTGAAAATTTAAAAAATATTTTGATTTCACATTTTTTATTTTTTCAATTTGATTTCCTTAAAAGAATTTGACTTAGGGAGACTAATATGATCCTTTTACATATACTATTTGCACTACAATCCAGAGTGAAAGACTAAAAATGGAAAGGAGGTCTACTTTCAATGAAACCTTGTGTTGCTCTTATAACTTCTGGAAGATTTGATTGTGTCATGCATACTAACAGTAGCATTTTTTTTATGGTTTTGCATTTTTGCAAGGTAAGGTAATTTTATTTAAATAGCACATTTTCAGCATCAAGGCAATTCAAAGTGCTTTACATGAGTTAAAAGGAAATACAAACAAAATAACAAAACAAAAGAAAGAAAAAAAGAGGAAAGAAAACTAATCTAATGTTAATATTCTAAGTTTACAAACCTAAGGATCAGTTAAATGTCTAAAGAAGCGAATAGTGAAGCACAGCAGTGGCTCAGAGATTCTTCGGGGCTGCCGTGCATCTTTTAACACAAGATACTTGGATAATGTGAAGGGACAGAAGAGCATAAGAATGCGATCAAGTATGAGAAATTTCTAGGATAAAATCCTGGCTGTGAATAAGCCTTAGCTTGAGCGTCGTTGGACCTTGGCTTCTTTTTTTTTCTTTTTTTTTTTCCTGTGAGATGTCTTGAAAAATAAAAGGGTGGCTGTCAGTTTCCTTAGCTTGAACTTTTTAGAACACTTCTGGTAGAATGTGAAAGAGTCGACTGCAAAACAACAAAGAAAAAAGAATGTAACTGAACTGGACATGGCAAGGGTGAAGCAAATCCTTAGATGATTTGTTAACCTCATTGTTGCTGTAAAATACAGGAGAAATACTCCACTTGATGTACCTGCAAGAACTCCTTCTATGCTTTGTTCTCTCAGCTTTCGGGTACTGTTAATTTCTGGTTGCTTAATAAAGATCAAACACTTAAGTCGCTCTGTTGGATTTTTTGTGCACTAAGGGAAATTCTAAGATTTCCTGTGTTACCTTTGCCAAAGAGGTTTTAGAAACGTATTTCATGGAAAGATACATTTGTAAGAATGAACGACCTTCATGTCTCCCCTTTTATAGTTTCAATTTGTTTTGTCAATCTTTGGGTTTCTATTGAAAAACAAGAGTTATATTCATGCAGCCCTGCTTCAGGGCGGACACACTGTGGAAGGAAACAGACGATATCTTTGTGATGCTTTGAAACCTTTTCTCAAAAGCAGTTCTGTTCTGCTGAAGAGAAGACGCGAGGCCAACTTCGGGTCTGCTTACAATGATCTATCCTTGACTTATGCTCTGATTTTTTTTTGGTTTGTTTTGGAGAATGGCAGTATTGGAAGATTAAAGTAACTGAACTATTGCTATCAGTATTTCTTAGCTTTAAGTTTTCACAGAAGATTCAAAATATCTCCCGCATATTTACACAGGTCGTCTGCATTGACAGACTATCAGAGCTGATCCACTTTCAGGCTCGTCTCAATTCCTTTGCAGGTCTTTATTCATTCACAATTTGATTTGAAAGGGTTTTTCAAAGGCCTTTCCAACAGAGAATGCTTCTTACTGTAAAGGTAGTGTAGCCACTCACAGCTAAATGACCTTATTGTCTCTAAACCTGTGGCGAGCTGCACCTCTCACAGCAGTACAGTCTCTAACCAAAACATAAAACTCAATAGCAACACCACTATAAGAAACCAGACCCATTTCTACTTTTAGGAAAATTATGAGAGTTATATATACCATACAAACAGGATCAATGGATTATATATAATACCAAATGGATCATATGTAACACATAAGTTAAGTTTTTTTTTTTCTTAAATAGCACCATCAACTTGCACAGATTTGAATTGTGGCATATATGTTACGTTAATATTTCCGTATTAGGAAATTAATTCCCTAAGCACTTTCTTGATTATTGACACAAAATTCACTTTTTATTTGCAGCTTCCTAACATGTCTGATGTTTTTTTTGTTTTTTTTCTGGTGAAGACATTCTTCGTCATCTCCGGTCTTCGAACCTCCAAAGTATTTTCTACAAAGTGGTTCTATTTTCCTCAATGAACAGGAGTTCAAATGGAGAGGAGAATAAGAATTCATCAGCGAAACGTTATAAGAGCAGTAAAATTAAAAGCTTATTATTATTATTATTATTATTATTATTATTATTATTATTATTATTATTATTATTATTATTATTATTATTATTATTATTATTATACCACACCAACACCTCCACTCCCAAATGAGATCTTCTTCCTATTGCCACCTCAATGAACATAAAAAATTATGGAAAATTTCAGAGGATGAGTAGCAGGCCCAGATTTTTAATCTCCAACGGTGGGGACAGCCCTGTTGAGTTGTGTTTGTCCCTATAGACACAGTTTGCTCATCAAAGGAGTTGCATTCATCTGTGATGATATCTAGGCATTATTTCTGCCAAACACATGAAGCCAAGAAGTGATTCTCCAATACTCATCTTTCACAATTCTATTTGACAAATCTAAACTGACATCGTAGAGATGCCACGAAGATCTGACATCTGATTTGTGATGCATTGTCTTCCACTGCTGGACAATTTGCCAAATGTCAGGAAATTGAGAATATCGCAAAAATGTTCGAAGACCCATACGCAGGTAGAGGCCTATTAGTATTTTTATTTCTTCAACCATGCTGTTAATATTTCAGTCTCTGTTAGATTCTTGTACACTATTTAAATTAGCTTTTTCCAATATCAACGACGACATTTCTTATGAGACGAAGTTTCTGTTGTCCTACACTGGATCTCATCAGCAGATTTGAGGCATGGTATCCTGTATGTAGGTCTAACGGTTTAAAAACTTTTATTTCTCCAAGAAAATTTTTTGCCCTGGCTTTTGCTTTCCAAGGTTGATTTGGCTTGCATGTGGTTCTGTATATAAGTCATTGGATTCACATGTATCTGAATTGCTAGACCCATTTGGTTCTTCACTCACCAAATCTTTGTTGGGGATGTAATTAAGGTGTTTGTGACGTACATTTAAGCTAATTTAACAACTCTCAAACTCTCTGTTCTGTCCAGTGGTGAACTCTAACGCATCTTGAACACTATATTGTTAATATTTTTTTTTCCATTTTACAAAAAAAGACAATAAAACAGGGGGTAAATGTGAAAGAGACGACTATTATTTTTTTTCATGCTGACATAAATACATGACTTAAAAAGAAAAATAGAGAATATATTAATCTAAAATATATGGATAAGCTAAATTGACTAAGCAGGTGATTAGTTATCATCTTATTGTGACAAATATGTCACATTGAATTTCTCTTTACAATTAGGAGTTTAATGCCTGATGTGACATATATGTCACAATGGTACTTGACAAACCTACTTCATATCAAATCGTTTTATAAATGCTGTCAAACCAGGTTATACGTGGGATAAGACATCTTATCTGAGGATTAGAGTTGTTAACCAGGTGCACCAATACTTTGTAAATGGTGTCTTCAGTACACAGAGTGCCTCACTGCTCATATGACTCAATAAGTGTTCAGAAGATGCTACTTGAGGACTTTACGTGTTAAAAGTCAGCATTAAACTTTAAAAATAAACTTTTCTCAGAATAAAATGGGGCCCTTATAAGTTAAGATGGTAGAGAAAAAAATAGCTTTTCTTATGAATCAATGTCTACTCACTCTCAATATTGGACAAAGCTGAAGAGGATATAACAAGGCCAGTCTAGCCAACTGACAAGCAAAGCAAAGACAGACTAAGACAATCAGCTAACTGCAACAAGAATGGAGTCAGTTATTTTTCCAAGTAAAACTAAATAAAATCTAGAACTTGTCAAGTGACTGTTTCTCAGTTGATAAGTGTAAAGTTGCTTGGGTGCTCCAAATTAGAACTACAATGCAAAACCTTTGAAAGAAAATGAAGAAAGTTAAAGTTTCAAAAACTGACAAGATATTTAATGAACAGAGCAAGAACTTTAGGGAAAGAACAAGTGGAAATAGGGCCCGTTATGGGTGAGACAGTCTCAGAACCACTAGTGGTTATGTCCTTCTGGAGGACTCTCCTGATATCAGCTCTGGATTCAGAACTAGGCGACCTGCTTGAAGAAAAGTCACTGAGATTGAAATTCTCAGATGGACATCCATAAAAAAAAATAATAACTTAACCTGATATATTTAGCAAAGCATGAAATGCAACCATAGCTCTGAGAAGTTCCCAAAGAAGAAATTGACGAAGATTTGCATTGCAAGGCCCTTTCACATCCACTCCTATGAAGATCTGACTTCTGTTTGGACTTGGTCCACCAGGACGGCTTAAAGTGCTTCATAACAAACATCCTATATGTTAACGGGGGTGTAAAGTTTGTCAAATACAGTGTTGCTCGTTTATGCTATCAGAAGAAATTGCCAGTGGGAGATTTTACCCAAACAATTTCAAGATTATAGAGAAAAACATCTTAGCATGAGAAACATGGTTTATTTTGGCCAAACTAAGAGTTGATTTGGCTTAAGTTGTACAATTCAGCTGGTTAACGGAAATGGCCTGGAGATCAGAGAGTTTCTGGAGATTAAAGGTGAAAACTTTGTCGTTGATTTACACTACAGTGGCTATAACAGCGATATAATGTTTCCACCTTGAAAAGATAATTGAAGTCTACAGCGTTGGAATCGACACCTTTAGGAGACCTTTATGCTTGTTGAAGCCACATAAGTGTATAATGATAAAGCTGTCTAAGATCAAGGCAGCTTCAGAGACATAAATCCGGTCGTTGCTTTTCAATTTGTTAACAGTACTTACACCATCTTGAAGGATAGATCCGGCCAGTTTCTTCATTTGTGTCTTTGGATTTCCGCAGCTATAGCATCCACATTATCCTGGCTTTCTAATGGCATCTGACTCAATCTGATGTTTCTTAAGAGAAGATTGTGATTATTTTGGTCTTCATCATTATTTGTGGCTAAAAGGTTTTCACACATCTTACCCAGACAGGGCATTTTCTTTTATAACTGCATTGCTCGGGGGCCAACAGGCTTACAGAACATGTCGGCTGGCCCGTGACCTCAGCAGCAGCATTTACAAATGGCTATATGGCTCCTCAAGGCTGAGGACTGACCTCGCACCAAAGGCTTAGCTCTGAAAAAGAGGTATTCGAGTATAAAGTTATTCATGTCAAGTAATGCCCACAAAACCCATAAATCTGATATTTTGATGGAAAATACCAGACATTTCATGGGTGCCCTTGAGGAACTTTTTTTTTTTTTTCTTTCGCTCAGTTAACATTTGGACAGAACTCACCACTTTCACACTCATTGTTCTGTTTCTTCTCTTCATCCTCACTTTGTAATAGCAGGGCAAAAATGTTAAGTTTCATCACCCTGCACTCAACTGCTCCTCAAATTCACAATGTTCTGTTGTCATTTAAGAGATGGGCTATTTCAAAACTGCGCAGAATTGGGCACTTTGTTGGAAAACAACTCAGTTCCTCTTACCAAGAGCTAAAAACTGCCATCTACTCGCCTTAATGCAGAGGACTTTGTGATCTAAACCTCGGTGAGTGCATGTATTTGTGAGGAAAAAAATTACCCAAGCCTTTCATGCTGATAGGTCTGGCTATGATTGCGTACGAGAACAAGTGTGTCCTCAGGTTTAATTAAACTTTTTTTTTTTTTTCAAAGTGTATCTTCCTGGTGAAATCAACCTCATCCATCCCTGCATTTGTGTGTAGAGAAGCTTGCCCTCTTTTAGTCCTCCTTGAGCAGTCGATACATTAAAACTTGAACTGATTGATTTCAGAATAGCTGTGGCATCAGTGTTCTTACAAAGCCATTAACCACATCTGAAGTATTTTAGTCATCAAGCTCTGGACCTGGGATTGATAATAGCTTGACCGCTAAGGCCTATCTTACCCATCCTTTTCGCAGGAGGTCTTGTATTTAGCACCTAGAGCACTTGTAGCACATCTCAAACAGCGCAGGGGCATTCACAGAGCGGCTGAGTGGAAAGCTTTTTTTTTTTTTTTTTTTTTCACATTTGTCTCAACCTCATGAATACATTCCAACTCTAACTAACTGCTTTGCCTTAATGTGGAATTTCAAAGAAGGTATGAGGCCAATTTATTTATATGTATTCTCAGCATCTTAGTGATACTCTTGAAGACAGCAGTGGTAGGCATGATAATCTCTGTCTTTCATCAGCAAAGTGGCCCAGCACAAAACCCATCAGTAGTGTATTCTCTATTGATTGATGGCCGCTCCTGCTCTACTAGGCAACACCATTATCATCATGCATAGATTCCAGGCTGCCCACAATAAAATCATTGTCTTGATTTGAGGTATTCACTCTCAACGTGTCATTATAGCACAATTGGTGTTTGCCTCATATTGCTTTCTTCCTGCCTAGACAATTACCTGCATTCCCCGCCATCATCTTTACACACGTGAGGCAATATTCACACAGGGAAAAAAAAAAAAAAAAAAAAAAAGTGGCCTCTCCTCTGCTCATCTTTAGAAGCAACAGGTGTGAAGTTGGCTTATGGAGACCTATTTTAGCTTGGAAAAAATAAAATAAAATAAAATAAAAAAACGTTCCAAATTTTACATTTCTTTCAAAATGTCAAAATACTCGCATAACAGGCAGATGTGCATTAAAGAGAACTGGATAAAAATGTATTATAGTTAGCAAAATAGGAGGAAAAAGCCCCTGAAAAGTCTACTTAAATCATCAAAATGTGTTTTAACGCAACATAATAATAATAATAATAATAATAATAATAATAATAATAATAATAATAATAATAATAATAATAGTTAACTCTGTTTGCTCTCACTGTTCCAGGTGTTTCCATTGTGGATGTTGCCAGTATGTGTTAGTCGCATGTCCCTCCTGGGAGCTGACCTGGTTATCAATCATTGTATCAGGGTATCTAATGTAAACGCAACTGTGGTGTGGATAACATGCCACATCTGCTCTTTAGACTGCGCCGCTTCTTGGTTACCAAGCGATTTATTAGAGCGCCCTGGGTGAGGAATAATAGGTGGCGGCGTAAAGACCAACCGGCAGCGCTTCCATAGGCGCACAATTATCTCTTAAAACAAGCTGTTGCGACAATATCATTTACCGTCATTGCGCACCGGATGGTTCCGTGTCTTCCCCCCCCCCCCCCAAAAGAAAAAAAGAAAAAAAAAACATCTCGAAAGGAGAAAACTTGTCATGTGGGTTTAAAAGCACCGTGTTCTGGAGGGGGATGTTGTGTTTGCGCTCAGGGCCAATTTATTGCAGATGAACATATGGCCAATATTTTGTCTCACGTCACACCAAGGGGGAAAACAAACACCGCACAATGTTAGCGAGTCAGCAAGTGCACAGCCACTTGGCCAGCTATGCAAACGCTCTTTGACAATATGAGAAGAGGAGCACTTGCTTTCTGGGTATATAAACCACATCAGGCTTATCTCTGCACGCACTCCTGACTCCCATTTGGAGATATTTCATTAACTCTGCTGCGCTGTCCTAACGCTGCCAACACAGAGACACCTTTCCAGTTTAGGTAAGCGCATTGGCTGCTCCAGTCAGCTTTGCACACCGTCATTTGTGGTGATACATCTTCACGGAGACAGCTGGTTTTCTTTGTCTAGCATTGCTGTTTTCTCTTATTAATAATTTTGAGCTACATACACCTTGATAAGAAGGACCCTGATCAGGCTGCGTTTTCATTCTGTCTATGTTAGGTATAGGCCAGTGGTTTTAGGGCACAGTAGCTGATGAATCATTACGCACTCACCTGAGGAGTCCATGCTTGGTTGGGCATTGTTGTTGAGATCAGAGTGGCCTGCACCTCCGAAGGCTAATGGTTCTCAAGGCTAATGATGTGGGCAAACCTACAACCAAAGTAAAACCTAATCTTAACAAACACAAAATAACTATTTTATGCAGAAGAAAAGAAGACTTTCTGCAAGAATACAAAATAAAAAAAGTTCCTTTAGTGATTTAGATCACAGTCACAATTTAAGTAACTCAAACTGCAACTCCACCTTAACGTTATTATTCAGACTTGTTTTTTTTTCTGAAATTAATCAAATTAACTTTGGAGATAGGTTGTTACTTAGAACAATGAGCGTCAGGTTTCTGGATTTTTTTTTTTTTTTTTTTTTTTTTTTTAAATTTTAAATTAATAAAAAAAAAATTTTTCCCCCTAAAAAAAAGGCCCGGGTAGCAACTT
>NW_015112928.1:116128-118378 GCF_001443285.1 Poecilia latipinna | reverse complement strand
TTTTTTTTTTTTTTTTTTTTTTTTTTGCTAAATTATAAATTAATCAAGATAGCATTTACGCCTCTAAAAAATGTGCACGTTGGACACATTTTTATGTTTTTCTCTGATTTTTACTCGTTCTTGTTTTCATTCGTTTTAAATCAATTTTTGTCCTTATTTGAGAATGCCGAATTGATTTATGAACTTGATTAGTTAATAAGATAAGTTAAATATCTAAATTTAAAACAAAGGTTGCTCTCCCATCTCACTAAGACATAAGATACTAGTTAAGTTTATTCCCCTTTTGTGATGTAATCAAGTCAGATATAGTGAAAGAGACCTATTTATTCAGTTCTTTGAAAACTTTACAAAGTGGAGCTCAAGACTTTATAACACAGCTGTATATGTTCTGTATTGTATTGTATAACTGTTAGTGAAACAAAACTGTAACCACTGAATAGTCTCTTTAAATGAACAATGAAATATTAAAAGAAAAATAATGTGCCTTGTGCAGTTTAATGACCATAACCTCACCACCAGTTGTACAGGCTTATGCGCCTGTACAACCGACATATCGTTTCCTTCAAGTTGTTTAATCTAACGTTCACCCCCTGTTGTTTCTTAATTTTACCGGTAGAGACCGCTAGAGCTCTACAGATGTCAACAGCTGTTAATGTTATTACCACTCTCACAAACAAGACAACTCGCAAGGAGGATAAGTTATCTGCTGTTTCTTGTGCCATTCAGAAGAAGCCACATCAAAGCCTCCTAAAGAAAATATTTTTTTAATGTTATTTCAATACTTTTTGGTGGGTTTTTTTTATTTATTTTTATTTTTTATTTTTATGGCATTAATATCGTCCTGTTACAAGTAATGGTTGCCCTTTTGAATAGGAATCTGAGCTTAGTTCCCCCCCCCCCCCATTATAAGTGCCAGTGCGACACTGAAAAAAGGAAGTGATTAAAAAATAATAAGCGTCTTTTTTTTTTTTCAGCGATTCGTCTTTACACACACAGGGGAAAGATTAGGGCGAATGGCTCAGCGTGGCATGAAATTCGGCGTTACAAATAAACTGGTGGTTTAACAAATGAAGGCATCTCCTCGGGTCATGGGCGCGACTCCATAATCTCGCAGTGACATGTTTAATCATTATAGAAAGGAAGACGAATAAAGCTCCTTTTTTTTTTTTTTTTTTTTGCCTGGAAGGGAAGGAAGGTTGGCTTTCTGAGGAATCAAAACGTAAAAAAAAAATCTTCCCCTGAAGCAAAGTGTCTCCGGGCTGTCTTGGCCGCAATAAATAAAGCAGCACCCGACTTTACCTTCCTTTAATATATTGGCTTTTAATCATAGGAGGGCTTGTCACTCTGTACATTTATCACGGCTGCCCTGAGGCAGGAGGGGTTACCTTTATCAAAGCCCAACTCCTTCCCTCAGGCGTCCCAACACGCTGGAACTCAGCGATTAAAAGGGGAAGCACTGATCAACATTATTATGGATCCTCCCGCGGCATTCTTATTTGCGCTTTCAATCGAAAGATGTATTCAATCAGGCATATAAAACCTCCCTTTCTTTACTTATTTGAGAACAATCGTGGGCATGAATTTTTAGGAGGGAATTATAATTAATCAGCCTGGATTCAAGTTTTTTATTTATTTATTTATTTTATTATAATTATCTTCATCATTTTTGGAGGGAGGATTTGTCCGAAATATTAATTGTTTATTGGATGAGTATTGCATTGAATGGAAACACAACGAGCTTGAACACTGATCCAGTCTGCTCTGCAACTAACATGAAAATAAACAATGGTTTTAGCATAGTGACAGCAGGAATGATCAGATGAAACAAACAAACAAACAAACAAACAAACAAACAACAAAACAGATTGCTCTTGTGCATGCACTCTGAGCAGTTGCTGTACAAAAAGTCATTTGAGAAATTTTGTCCTATACGTTTCTGCAGCGAAGTGATATAATACAGCAACTTTGCACCTTCCTTATTGTCCTCTAAATCCTGACACATCTGCACCTGAGAGGCCCTCCCTAAGCATTATCTTCTGTGAGGAGTCACACGGTCTTCACAGAGATATAGCTGCAAAATTACTTTAACTTTGAGACTGTCACGGAGACTGCCTTTAAAAAAATTTGCATCCCCAATAATAGTGAAAAGGAAAACAAGCCATAAGAAACGCAGCACGTATGTGTTACAATGCATAGCAATTTGAACAAAATGAACTGCTTGAACTATGTTCGTTTTAATATATATATATA
>NW_015112928.1:106651-111003 GCF_001443285.1 Poecilia latipinna | reverse complement strand
TTATTATTATTATTATTATTATTATTATTATTATTATTATTATTATTATTATTATTATTATTGCAGATGAGCCTTAAATGCATGTTTAGCGTCTTGTTTTAGTTTCGACACATCCTCTTGCCCTAAGCTGTGGCAAAAATATTGACTTAAAAGGTTTACATAAATTATCCACTATTTAAACGACTCCTTTCCTTTTCCTTTTGTTTTTGTTTGTTTTCTCTTGAAACACACATAGCCCCATCCCTTCAAAAATGATGGATTTGTGAGTCATTTTATTATTAATATTATTTTTTTTTTCTTTTATACTATAAAAGTAACGGGCGAAAGCTTCACTTGGATCAATTTGTTAGAACGGGGCTTTTTAAGTATTGTGAGAATAAAGCTACTTGGAGGTTCTTTGTATGTAAATAGGGTGTAAAAAAAGGCCCTCCCCGTCTTTGTAATTAATTGACACGTTATACCACTCATCATGCTCTGAAGCACCAATGGTAGAGGCTCGGATCTCCCCAAAACCCACAATTTCACATCTGCAAACACTGTCTTCATCCACTTGACTCCTAAGACCCGCCCACACGTGGCCAACCTTTCGCGTTTTTTAATGCTTTTTCACTGCAGGTTCATGTGTTGAGACCAACCTTATATGGACTGATCAGGACAAGGTAATGGCTTATTTCCCTCTAGCACCCAGCAGTAGCACAGTATCCATGAGCCGCATATAGCACTTCAGCCACTTTGGCATCCTTCCTGGACTTACAGAGACCGAATCCACTGCTTCTTGCTTTGCTCATAGGCGATGGTTATCCACAGAGGCTGCTTTGACTGTACTTCAGCGTAGAGCGATACTTACTCATCCAATTTTTTTCTCTGCTTTTTTTTTTTCTCCTCTCCTTGTTAGTTTTGTTTTTCTATTCTCACAACAGCGGATTGTTACTGGGGGGAAAAGAAAAAAAAACAAGCTGCTTCAAGCAACTTTTCCCTGCATATTTCCCCCCCTACCAGAATATGTCGTTGACCAACACAAAGACGGGCTTTTCTGTAAAGGACATTTTGGACCTTCCTGACACGAATGACGAGGACGGATCTATCACCGGAGCGGAAGAAGACACGGAGGGATCGGAGACCGCATCCACGACGAAAAACGGTGGAGTTTTGGTGCAAAGTCCTCTAGAAAACGTTCAAAATCTACCTTTAAAGAACCCCTTTTATGACAGTACTGACAATCCCTACACGCGATGGCTTGCTACTACGGACAGTATCCAATATTCATGTAAGTAGAGTCATATATCCCCTCATTATTTTGTTATTTTTGATCCAATGCGGGTAAATTAAGTGATAATTGATTGCATGCATGGTCATATTGCGCCCTAAGGATGCCCTTGGGTGGCGTGCGCTGTTCATCCTTATGCATCGTGCGCTGCACGTCTTAGAAAATGCATGCAATGTTAAGGCTTAAGGCACTCTGCTTTTGCAAGAACTGTTCGAATAACAATAAGCAGGAAAAAGCAAAGGGGCTTGAATTGAATTTCTGTCTCTGCTTTATTTCCAGCATCAGTTTTTCTGTTGGCGTAAAACCAGAGTGTTAAATTGTGAAGTAACGTTTAAGAAGACAATGCACCTTTCACGCTTCACTGACTTTCTCTGTTTTCTTTGAAAGTCTGGACTATTTTGCCATTTTGGAACAATGCTCTACACTGATATTAGTTTCTTGAGATGCATTTTGTCAAAAAATGTCGCCCAGTTCCTATCTTTATGGAGATCCAAGAGTTCAAAATCATAACATGCATGATAGACATTTGCTCCCCGGTAGTTCTTATTGAAAACGCACCCTGAATGTTTACTAATCACTTAATGTCCTGTGTGTTTGTAAGAAATCTCTCTGAAAACTTCCCGACATAACATTTTGACAGTGTTTCTCCCGTTTCTTGTCGCAGTGCACGGTTTGTCCGCCAGCTCTCAGGACTCGGCCAAGTCTCCGGAGCCGTCTGCGGACGACGAATCCCCCGACAACGACAAGGAGACCTCCAGCAGCGGCGGCAGCGACTCGGGCAAGAAGCGGAAAAGGAGGGTGCTGTTCTCCAAGGCGCAAACCTATGAGTTGGAGCGCCGCTTCAGGCAACAGAGGTACCTGTCCGCCCCAGAGAGGGAGCACTTGGCCAGCCTCATCCGTCTCACCCCGACCCAGGTGAAGATCTGGTTCCAGAACCACCGGTATAAGATGAAGAGAGCCCGGGCCGAGAAAGGTATGGAAGTGACCCACCTCCCTTCTCCTCGGCGGGTGGCCGTGCCCGTCTTAGTCAGGGATGGGAAGCCTTGTCACACTCTTAAAGCTCAGGACTTGGCGGCCACTTTTCAGGCCGGGATTCCCTTCTCGGCGTATAGCGCTCAGTCGCTCCAACACATGCAGTATAACGCGCAGTACGGCGCCGCGGCCACACCGCAGTTCCCCACAGCACATCACTTGGTGCAAACGCAACAGTGGACTTGGTGAGAAAAATTATAGAGACTTGGTTTGGAGGGTGGGCTGTAGGGTGTTTCACCGCAAAGAAAGGAAGGAAGAAAGAAAAAAAAGAAAAATAAAAAAAACAAAAAAGACTTTTCATTTTTGCAGCTTGACTCATATATATACTACTACCATTTTTATCCGGGGCTCATGTGTGCGCCGTGTTTACATGTTTTCGTTAAGAGAACTGGGTCCAAACCTCTCCCTTATAGATTTTATTAAGAAATGTCAATGCTCTTCTTGTGACATTTTTTTTGTAAAGTATGTTGTGTGTTGGTTGTAGAGATGTTTTACTTTTTATTTTAATGTTTTTCCTCCCCCCCTTTTGTCCCTTCGTGTTATTATCAGCACGTGCGAACCACTTTATAATTATAGAAAATTTTTAATTTCTTGCTTCTTTTATGGACCGAAAAAAAAAATATTTATGGCCATGAATAAAAACTGGCAAGTTTTCAGCCTTTTTTTGTTTTTTCTTCCTTGTAAATATTTGCAGTCAGGTGGTGCATTTGGATGCAGCTCGGGATTTAAATTTCCAAATTTATTTTTTTGCGAACATGCTGTGAGATGTGTAAAAATAATCCGTGCTGACGCCGCAGTTAAAATGGACAAATATCTTCATTTTTAAAGTAATAACTTTTAAATAAAATATGACTGAAATGAGGCTTTGTTTTGATAAGTGTCCCGTCGATTTCATTTTTTAGAAGGGCGGAGAGAGACAAATACTAGCTTGTGGCGCAGAATGGGAATAAATCTCCAGCGCACTTCAACTCTTTCCTCCCCATTTAGTCAAATTTAATCCGAGGAATATTTTTTTCTCTGTCCGAACACCTCACCCATAAAGAGCCTAAAGTCACTTGTGAAATGGGACTAAAATCCACTCACTTAATATAAGTGGGCTTCTCCACACAAGAAGCTTTTGAGTCAAAAGCACTCCTTTTTGTCAGCACCCCCGGCCTTGGCTGTAGAGTGGCATACAGCGGAGGGAAAGCAATTATTTAATGCAATAAATGTTTTGTTATCTTATTAAGCGCTAAATTGCAAATAGAGCTGGGGCAATCAGTGTGTTTAACAACTGAAATTTGGGGTTTAATCGTGTGATAAAGTTATTATTATTATTATTTTTTTCCCCACACGATCGTTTTCACGCTTTAGATTTCACACTTGACATTAGAACCTATTCTAGACTTGCAGACGGTGTTTTTCTTGCGTGTGGGAATCGCAAATGGGTAACCCGCGAAGCACACTGTGGATTATCAGACTCCGCTCAATATCTTGGGTAAATATGATAACACCCAGTAGAAAAATCTATGCATTTTGTTGTTTGTCCCGGGACAAAATTCTAACCAGCAGATGTTAGGCTCGCCCCTATCATCACCGAACAAACAGCTAAATTAGGCCAGATTTGCTAATTATTTACAGAATCCAGTCTCAGGGGGGGCTACTGCTTTTGTGAAAGAAGGGGTGTGCGGGACAAACTCAAAAGGCTTTTCTGTTTCAACACTGGTTGAGCTTGTAGGTCAAACAAATAAGCAACTTTATGAGATGCTTTATTATTACTAAGCAAAAAAATAAATAATAGACGTGATGATAACTAATTAAACAAACAAGTTATTGCAAAAATGTGCATTTTACGGTGCGCATTTATTAGAAGTGCCATTTTTTTAGGGAGAAGGGGAAAAAAATGACTGATTAAAGATGCACGTACAAAATGAATGTAATCTAAATAGTTTTATTTTATTTTAGATTTTTTTTATATATATAATCTAAAAACTTATAAGTAAAACAAGACTCCTGTCTTTCCCTCATTGGATTCTGTCCGCCTGACTCCATCGCTACACAATACAGTAAACAA
>NW_015112928.1:96665-102271 GCF_001443285.1 Poecilia latipinna | reverse complement strand
ATATATATATATATAAAATACACACAATGATTTATATTGTTAAAAACAATCTACAGATGCAATCAAGTCAGACTCTGCATTTACCCTAAAACAAAGCAAAACAAGAAACGTTAAACTCGCAACTTTTTGCACCTTTGTGCTGGTATTAACTCTGCAGGAAATAACTGAACTCCTCCTGCAGCTTTGTAACAGGGTCACATTTATCGGAAATTGCTTTTGGCTGCTTGAGGGGATAAAGCACTACGATTTTAAAACAAGCATCTTGTAGTTCAACCTGCGTGGATAACGCTATTATACACCTTGCCACCATGCAATACTGGAGGAAATGTGCACTCGGGACACTCGTGGATCCTCGTCATCCTGCACGTTTGAACCTCCACATGAATCATTTCTCTATCGTGCACATCGCCGCGTAAACGAGGATTTCAAAGCTATAATAAGAGGCGCCTCTTTTTTATTTTTTATTTTTTTTTTCATTTAAAGGAAGCGATCTGGGTTTTATTGCCTTTAGAGAAGATCCAGATTAGATTCGCCACAGTGGTGCAGATATTAAGGAGGAGAGAGGGGAGCGGAGACTGTTGCGGTGGGCCGCCACAAGATGGAAGCAGAGATCTGTGGTTGGCGTCCTGCAGCTTTTACCTGCGAACGTCCTCCAACATCCTCTAATTCCATCACTGCAAATTACTGCAACTAAATTCCAACTGTTGAAATTAGCGTGCACTTCCTCCCTCCCTCTCTCTCTCTCTCTCTCTCTCTCTCTCTCTCCCTCTCCCTTTAATGAACACACATAGAAGCAAACTTGACTGCCGCTTTAAGTGCATGATTGCGGTTTATGACATTGTTATGGATCTTGAGAGCATAATCATATCGCTCTTCAAAACAAAACCAGACAGGACGTAAACAGTCCACGAGCAATTAGTGGAGTTTGCAGCTCACGCTTGGAAAATGTTGGAGGGAGCGAGCGGTGGAGAAGAGGAGCTCCGGGCTTCTCCACGGTGTGGCGCAATAGGATAGGGAGACAAGGATGGAGGGGATCGTCACAGTTCAACGACAGTGAACAAAAGCAATGAAATGAGGAAAAAAAGGTCCGCTCTCAGTAAACAAAGAGTATTAGTCAGCACTTGCCATATTAAACAACAAAAAAAAATCTACAATTTAAATCGATATTTAACAGATAAGGATGCTCTTTGATCTGCTGAGAAGTTTCTAGCTAACTGATGCAATTTGTGTAATTTGCATATTCATTTAGTGATGCAGAGTCCCGCTCAGGCTGCAAAGATGGGTCAAACGGCGTCAAGGCAGCAGAATCTTTTTTTTTTTTTTGCACCATCTCCGTTCAGCATCGCTAGGCTCATTCATACCTGCAGGTGGCCTCATTGAGCCATTACTGTTTGACAGCGGGAGCTTCGGTGAGCAGCTCGACACGATGAGTGCAGGGTTAAGAGGAGAGGAAGTATATCTTCTGGTCTCCAACAGTTTCGAACCGCTGTTATAAATATTAAATAAAATAAAAACAGCCTCTTCATTATAATGTTGAACAAGAGTTGATTGTTCACAAATAGCACATAAGCTATAACCGAGAGTGCTTCCAGACACTTTCTAAAGGTCTGTCCAAAAACTGAAAACTAGAACAGGGTTTCAGGGGCTTTACTATAGAAGGAGGTTGACTTCCAGGAAGCAGGAATGAGTGAGTGATAGGACTTTCAAAGGTGGCATTTTATAAGTTTAAAAATAAGACTGATAAGGTCCTATAACCACCAGGTAATTTGATTTGTTTGATCTGTATGCATCAATATGCAACTATTTGAAACTGATTATGTCATAAACACTAGCCTGACCTTTAAGTGTAATTTAAATGCATAAAATAGGAGCCAAAACTTCCTCTGATCTCGGTGACACTTATGGTTACCAACATGAACATGAACAATATCATAAAAAAGCATAAAAATATGAAATTCAGAATATTAAATGAATAATTTTGGTTTTATTCATTTTGAACTCTCAAGAAAGAAAGTTGGAGCCAAAACTCAATGGGAGAAAACTAACGTACTGAATACAAGAGTTTAAACGAAATAACATTTACTTATGAGATGAAGAAAATGAGTTCATCAAAGCTGGGAGGCGCAGTCACAACACAAACAAGTGCTTCCTCTGCACCAGCAGGACCCAGTGAGTCCTGAGCTGACTGACAACATCAGCATCTCTGCTTTAACCCTCCTGCGGATCAAAGTGACCCATTCTAAAGTTTAAAAACATGGGGAAAAGAGGTTAAAAATATCTTTTTTGGTCATTTTCAGATTTTCAGTAAATGACCAGCAAAAATTAAAAGGCGACAACCCTGGAGGAGGTGGGACTTATCTTTGATCAAGACTGAACTACAGAAGGAAATGACAGCAGTGGCCACCACCACTGAGGCTAATTCTAAATCTGATGAAAACACTAGTGATGTTCCTCCAAGCCAGATATCTATGTCAAAAATGGCGAAATCCAGTGATCTTCATCTCCATGTTAACGCCAAGAAAGCTGTGTGCAGAAAACATGGACTACCAGCATGCAACCAGCATGCCAGTAACTCCTGTCAAAGACAGCTTAAAAAATCTGGACAGCAGGTGATGCAAAGACCAGCCATGCATAGAAAGTTTCCATTGGAAACTTTAAGATCAGGGTGGCAGGCTCATTCTCGCAACATAACCTGTGATCATTTCTTCACATTGCGCTAAAAGAGGGAGAAATGTTGTCCTCATGAGCCCTTTGCACAAAAGTGCTGCAATCAGCACTTGAAAGAAGCAGAAACCAAATATGATCCTTTACTAGTATGCTACCAAACAACGAGTAGATAACTTGGACAAGGTTACTGGGCCACACAGCTCCAGATGAATAACTCCACAATGGCAGCAAAATAATTAAATATATATATATATATTTATGTATAACCCAATGATTGTTCAGAGTAGGTTTTTCTAATCGACATTAAAAAATTCAAATTGTTTTGTTTTTGTGAAACAACAAGTGAACTATCCTCATTCATGTGAGAGGTAATGGACATTATTGCAATAAATATTGATTGAAATTGTTAGTAATGAGAAGATACAAAAATTAAATTTTTGATTCTGACACTACTACATATTAATAAAAAAAAATAGATAAGCCTATTTTGTGGCACTTCCAAAATAATTCTATAATTATAAAATTTGTATCTAATTAATTAAATTTTATTTGTAGACTAAATGCTCTAAAGGGAGTTGTTTTTTTCTTTTGTTTGTTTGTTTATCTTGTTTTTTGTCTTGTCGAATGCATACATATCAACTGTTTGAAATTGTTCTGCTGAGGGCAAAGTAAAATAAAAAATGCCACAATTTGGAACATAACATTAGGAGTATTTTTCAGATTATCATAATGTTATGGACACATAAAAAACAGTGTGTATACATTATAAACTATATTTTGGAGAATATAATTTGCTAGCCATAAAAATCATTTAATGTCAATAAAGAATATTAGTTTGTTCAACATTGACCCTATTTTATCAATTTGGTCTATTTATTATATTATGGTGGCAGATTCAATCTAAATGTTTAGTATTCCATCAAAGATAAGGAAAAAAGGTTGAGTCATCATTTTTTTCCTCATTCATTAGAAATTAGTAAGGCTGACATCTTTATGTTGGAGTTTTATGAGTAAAAATAGCCGTTTAGTTGAAGCTAAGAACTGCCATGAGACTTGTTACTTGTGGTAAAGAAAGTTTCTGTCCTGGAGGAAAAAAAAAGAAAAAAAAAAAGAAAAAGAAAACAGATGTAAGTTTGAATCCAATTTTGCGAGGTATTGTGCTAAACTCAAACACTGTAGGTCGCTGAGCTCCTTAACCCTGATGCAATTGTTGCCAGTTAACATTAACCCAAAAGAAAATAGATTTTACAACTCATCTTGTTAAAATAGATGTAAAAAGTTATTCTCCAGCTGAAGCAAGTTTATAAACAGTGTTACACTGAGATCAAGATTGGCAACGAGCTGAAGCTGAAAAGTCGTTGCAAATAAACATCACATCTTAGCTGTTGTTGCCAAGGAAGAAAAGGTCAACCTACCCTGTTTGAAAAGGTTGAGAAGTTTATTGAACTTGTGTTTTTTTTTATTTTTTATTCCTTTATCAAAAATGAATTAGTGTCTTCGGTTTCTTTTTAATATGAAAAGGAAAAATATTGGGACAAGCATAGATCACTTTCAACTGACTCTGTACAGTTAAAAATGTATTTGGATCCACTTTAAATCAATTTAGCTTTTAACTTTTTGTGATTTCAAGTCACATCTTACCTTTTATGCTAGATTATTTCAAAACTCTGTGTAAAAATTCAAATCAGCTCAGCTCATATCAATAATATTGACGTAGAAAATAAACTAGAAGTTGTACTGGCTCTCATCTGAGGTTTTTCAACTCACATTCCAACTGAGGTTTCACAATCACTCACCTTTAATTAAATTTGCCTATTAGTAAAATGCAAAGCTGAAAATGCAATCGAGAAAAGCCCTACTGTTACTTCTTTAAATTCAGTATTATTTGTCATGAGTGGGAGTGCTGTAGATATAGTCATAAATAGATTTTTTTTTTCTGTTACATCTGTTTACATATAGAATGCTGAGACAGTGATAAATTACACAAATAATCTAAATCTGTCCTGCCCACTTGAATCAAGTGACATACTGAGTCAGTAAATAAGATATCATGCCTCGGATGAATAAATGAACCTTCTGTCCGCATCTAATATCACATTCTTGCACAAAACAAAACATCAGCGTTTCCTTCAAGACGCTGAGAGTGCAGTTCTTCCGTGTTAGTGGTTGCTTGTTTAACGTAGGGTTAAAGTGCTGGAAACGAACAGCAGCCAGCTCAGTGTCATCTTTGTGGAGAAGGAGTAAGCGTCAAGGTTCTTGACTCTGCTGAATGTGGAGATTAGGAAAACAGCAGAGCGAGCAGAAAGATGAGGACACTGACCAGAAAGGTAATGCCTGAGAGCTCGGAAAATTTTTATTTTCTTACCTTGTCATCTCCATCATTGCTTGCATGGAACTCATGTCCTCCTTCTCAATAATCAATAAAAACTACTTCAAACCTGTTATGTGGTCTTGTGTCCTGGTGGCGTGTTTTTTTTATTTCCTTCCAATATCATTGTGCCTGAATGTAACATGAACTATAGCAGTGTGCACATCCTTAAAACATGCTCTGAATGTAGCTGCATTACAACTTAATACATAAAGAGGGTTTTGCCTCCATTAACGTCTAACGGCACAACTGTTTAATTCAGCTTTATTTTTTTAGTAGCCATACATATGATGATTAAGTGATTTATTCCTCAGATTCAGCTGTGTAAAAGCAGAGCTGGTCTGAGGCTGTACATGGCCGTAGAAAGAATTTGATTTGGGGGCCACCAGAGCACCGTGGTCTCTTTTACATTGTCCATGCTTAATTATTTTCCATCTTTGCACTGCTTGTTTACAAACTAACTGGTGAGCCAACAATCAGTTCCTTGAACTAATAGCTACATTTATTTATTTATTTATTTATTTATTTATTTATTTATTTATTTATTTATTTATTTATTTATTTATTTATT
>NW_015112928.1:81429-92972 GCF_001443285.1 Poecilia latipinna | reverse complement strand
TATTATTATTATTATTATTATTATTATTATTATTATTATTATTATTATTATTCATAATTCCATGGTTTATGTCTTTAATCTGTAAAAATTGTGCTTCTGCCTTTCAGCAATTCAGCCTTACTCCCACTTGTCTTCTTTTCTTTCAATTTCCCATCTCATAGGACTTGAGCTGTCTTGTATAAACCCATCAGTGTGCTGCAGTCAGGTGGGCTGGATGGGGGGCAGCGCCAACAATCAGGTTCCCAGAGTTGAGTGTTTATGCCTTTCCCTTAATGGATTGTCTCACCTTCTTCAGAGGATGAACATGAGGTGCTTGAGATGCCAGCACTGCGAATGGATCCAGGGGCTTTGAGCGTGATAACGAGCAGCTGTCATCTGTTTCAGATGTGCTTTAATCAACGCCTGTGATGATCAAAGAGTGGCAATGTGGCTGTTTTAACAATTGAGATTGCATAATTAACTTACTGTTTTAAAGGGATGTAAAGAATATGAAGCAAACTCTGCTCCGATTGTCTTTGCGTACCCAAGCTGCATGGTGAATTCATCGGTTCTGGAGCTGCACTTGAAGGACATAAATACAAGTAATTATGTTGATATTCTCTAGCAGACTGTGCTTAACGGATAGGACGTTTCTAAGTATTGCACTACCCACTCTGTGATTTCTCACATTCTCTATTTATTCTCCTTGTGGTGTGGGGATATTGAAGAAATATTTGGACCAAAGGCACCGTGGCAACTATGTTTTCATCTTAACGCAGAACTGAAAACTGTGAGAGCATCATTGCTGGCCTCTAACATACATGCACTCAGCCCTCAATATGGTAAAGAATAGCACCACATAACATTAGTCATGTACTCTGGTGGAATATTTGTCAAGCTTCTTCTTGCAACACCTTTTTCGATATTTGGTCTGCTGAAATGCAACACTGGGAAACAGTCAAAAACCAATTGTTTTTTTATTGCTTAGGTGTTGCTATAAGAAAATAATGCCGATATATTTTGACCTCCGAGAATGTCAGATATTTGTTTCAGTTCTTTTATGATTTAACACGTCACAATGTTTTGTAGAGTGTTGCCTCAACAAATGTTCAAGTTTTTTGTGCTATTTGGAACAATTGTCCCTTTTCACTTTAACTCTGAAAGCATTATTGTTTGAATTCAAGCATGTTATAAGTAACACGTGTAACCTGTATTTTATTTGTATGTATTTACAGTTATGAAGAACATTTAAAATTGTACTTACATGTTTTGTTTTTTTTGTTTGTTTTTTTAATTAGCATGCAAACTTTTAGAAATGTTTTGCTACAACTCAAAATAAAATGAAATTTAAAAAAATTGTTTCCACAGCCACAAAATATCTCAACATATATGGATGAATAAACACATCATATTTCTATGGGATACACAAGTTATGAAATTTACTGGCACAAATAAAGGAATTTGAAATGTGAAAATTAAAAAAAATATATTTTTTGTTCAAGGTGTTTTGCAGGTTTGGCAAATTGTAATAACTTTTTTAAAACTCCTTTCGGTTGTTGCTGATTTTTGTCTTGTTTTTGTGCCATGAACCAACAGTGTAATATATGAAATATTACAAATAATATTTGGTGCAACAGTGTTTTTTTTTGTTTTGTTTTTTTTTTGGGTGGGGGGGGAGGTGTGGAGGGTTCCTGACGTTTGCTGTTTCGTAGATGGCTTTTAATTCTATCTGAAAAAAATATTTCAAAGTAAAAAATGACCTTTAGATCATATTATAATGTCTATCCCTCATTAAAGACATACCTGGAGTGGTGTTTTGATTCTTTCATGCATATTGGAGAAAACCTTGAATATCTCATGGCACCCATTTGAGGGTGCCTAAATGCCTGCTCATACAATGTGCTGCCTATTTTCCCAAAGCTCCTCCTCAGAACTGCAGTCTCCAACTGAGTGTCTGCCTCACATAGCGCCAAAAGATGATTTAGGCAAAAATATTGACAAAAATTACTTAGGTCAATATTTTAGGAAGGGGACGACATAAACTACTTCTCCAGGAATATTGAACAATGACCTGCTGTGGAGTGTCAGAAAGAATAGGAGTTGTTTTGGAAACAGAGTCCAATTTCTAGGCAACAAATTGCGAAGTTAAATGTCTGAAGTTAGTTTTGATAAATACACCATTTTTAGGACAACTGTAGTTACTTGATGGCAATGTAAAATAGCACCATGTCGCTGAGAATGTCGGTGTTATGACAATCTGTGCTTTTTTTTGTTTTGCACTACCCTAAGATCAAATTAACTGAAAGACATAATAGTAAATAAGTAGTTTTGTAAAAGCTTCATACAAAAGAAAGTCATCCTTCAGCTTCAGATGCAAGAGAACTCTTCTGCATTGACATAATGGCTGCAGGTGTGCTGCTTTTAGCTCAAACATTGTTGAAAATCTTTGAACTATTTGTTGAATTGTGCATTTGCAAAATAAACACATCCTTCCTTTTTGTACATAGCTTGATATCTTTTAGCCTCAAATAAAGTGAAAACCAACAAACAAAGTGGAAAATAACCTGATTTTTGAAATGTATTGCATGTTATTGCGTATTACTTTGAAAAAATCCACTTTAGTAATGTTAGTATACTTTGTAAGTCATAATTATTATTTCTATTTTCTCCCTACTTCCATTGCGCACATGGAAACTATTTTTTGTAACAATGCACTCACAATATTGAGTATAAATTTTTCATTTGTTCTATTTTTTTATATATATTAATTGTGGCAATAAATTCTCATAAAAATGTGAGTATCGCAAGTTTTATTTAATTGAATGTCACATTATTATATAAAACTGCCACAAACAGGTTGCCAGGCCATTGGTATAAACATTTGCTTTGTAAGGTTAGTGACTGACTGGTCATTGAGTGAGAAAAGCCATATAAACAGACATTACAGTCCCTGTTATTGGGTCTCGAAAGTCAGTTGGCCTCTTTCCATCAATGAAATGAGAGCATATGACAGTGACTTTGGTCAGATTTTCCACAGTAAACTCTTCTTGCTTTCAAGCTCCTGTCCAGTGCTGACATTTTTTGGCATTCCTTTGGGGATTACAACGTGGAATTTATAAAAAAAAAAAAAAACTGTTCTTAAGGTGATGATCATCACATCATGAGTCACTCTGGCAGACAACAAAGCAGCAGTGTTTTGTTGTTACCTTAACTCTGTTCAGAATAGCATTCGACTCTTTCACTAAAGAGACAAACAGGCTTTACTGCTCCTGTTTGTCCGAAACCAACATGGCTGCGGCACTTGTGCAGTACGTTGTTCTAAATTTAGCATGGTGATATCGTTTTCAGTCAGTGGCATCAAGGCGTGTTTGCGTGGGTGGACTTTGTTAAAGTTTTAAACTATTGGATCTTGTTTTAATGAAGATAGAAGTGTAGAGTCGAACAAGATGGTTGTTAATGTTACAGTTTTTCTCAGTCGCGTTGATGAATTTCTTGAACGGTCCTTGACATTTGCAAAACGGTAAGTGTATTTCTCAAAACAATTTGTACAAACAGCAAAAGACCATGGACTGTCTGCAAAAGCCAGTCTCTTTCTCTAAATCATTAGCTCAACTCTCAAAATAAACATCTGTGTCAATGAATATGACACAGATGTTAGAATGACATGCCCTTGTTCCTATGTAAGGATAAGATAGTCAAATTCCTTTGTCATGTTTTCAACATAACTGGGTATTATAGAAAGATCTGTGATGGACGGGTGACCTGTGCAGGGTGTAATGTACCTCTCACCCTCTGGACATAAGACCCAGCAAGGATACGAGGGTTAAATAACTAATGGACGGATAAACTCTGGAGGGATGTACTATTGTAAACTATGGCTAAAGTTTTGATGTCAAGTATTGTAAATTGTAATTGTAGAAAATTTATGACTAGAGACTGGAGAAGATTTGCATTTACGCTTTTACAGTAATTTGCTGATCAGCCATTGTGCTACAAAAAGGAAAAGACAGCACTGCAGAAAACACAAAAGTAGAAACGGGAACATAACACAACCTCCTTAAGTTTACATGCGGTGCTGTAGGAATTACAGTGCAGTCTTCCTCTGCTTTCCATCTCCATGCTGAGAAAAATTTCTCATTCACTCAGATCCCGACATGCTTCATCTGAAACTGAACAGTAAACACGCAGTTATATGGTTGCAAACCATTTTTATTTGCACACTATGCTTTTATACAACAGCATAGTCCACCTGGGACACACCCCTCCCTCACATCATGCCACTATCTGCGAGGGTTCTCCCTCCCTGGATTCTCTGCTTTGCTTGTACGAAATGATCAAGGAGAGAGTGCCACACTTTTCTTACATGAAAAATGACATCACACTTTCCAACCGGGAGGTGTTAACCATGCACCAATCATATTTTTTTTAGGAGTTATTTGATGAAGAATCGTACAAACGTACCTCAGCGAGTCAGATAAGCATTTAGTGAAATTGTATTAATTGATATTGTTTACTTTCGTCTTAAACTTATTTTATGCTATTTTTTTTATTTTTTTTTTTGTAAATTTCATTGGCACCTTAACTTCTAAGTAGATTTTTAGTTTATCATACTTATTAGTTTTAAAGGCATTTTTCTTTGCAGTTTTAGTTTAAAAGATATAATTTTAGAACTTTTAGCAGATCATGTCTACATTATAATGTTTACCCAATATTGTAGACAAATTTACAATATTGTAAATGTCTTTAACAATGCACATTTCCTCAGTTTAGCAAGTCTTCACTTTATACCAGTCGCTGTTGTTTTTTTTTTTTTTTTTTTTTTTTTTTTCTTCACCTTTTTTCCTTGTTGCAAATAACTTGCTGCTATCTTAATTGTTTCTGCAGAGTGCAAATAAAGACAGACTCACTGATGGATTAAATACCAAACACTAATGCAAGACATTTGAATGTTAGACAGGCGCCTCACAAAACTACTCCTTGAAAAAGTAATGAAAACTCCTGGACATTTTCTTGTACGCAGAGAAGATGTATAACTTTTGAAGGCTCAAACAGTGGGTCCAAGCGTCCAGATCAGTTTGGCAGTCTGTCTCCCAGTACATGGCATAGATCTAAAGAATAAAGTTGGTAGTAACGGAGTAGAGTGTAACTGCACTTTGCAACAAGTTTTCTTCCATGATTTACCTCATGACAGGCATTCCTGTCAGAGTTTATGCTGAGCAAAAGCGTCCCCACAGCATGATGCTGCCACTGCCAGGTTTCACCCTCGCATTAGTGGAGAGTGTCATAAGTCGGTCCTTAACAGCAGCTGTCCTGCATGTTTTAGGACTGACTTTTCCAGGTAACATGGTAAATTAATGGGACTTCCTTCAACAAATAGACTTCATTCTACTTATCACCTTCTTGAGGCCAAATATGTGTAGTGTGAGACAAGTAGCTGTCCAGTCAATAGATTCACCCATCTAACCATCCTCTCTAGAGTTACTCTGATTTTCTAGGTTCTTATTATGTTTGGTTGCTGGATGAATAGTGTTCTGTAGCTGTGTTTCCATTACAAATGTGGACAAATCTTTGTCTATATTCTGCTAACGTCGAAAACCCACAACTACATCAAAGAAATGTAACATATGAATTGAAAGAATAAGGCATTTTGTGATCACAAAAATAATTATATTTTATGTATAACTCTCACAGGATGTTTATGGATGTCAAAGAGGGGGTGCAGTAAATTTGCATAGGTTTTGCCCAATATAGTTATTGTTGTAAAAAACAAAAAAAAGGCATAAACTTGGTAAAATATGCTCTTTATGCTATAATCAATATGGTGTACACTATGAGTAAAAACTGAAAACAGCTGATGAGGTATATCTTTTTTATTTATCTTTATTCTATTCAATCTTTGCGATTTCTGTGTTTCCCTTAAATTAGAAATGACATTCAAATCATGTGTGAATAAGCTTGTTTACGCAATAAGTCATTAAAAATCATGGCAGCAACGGATGTAGACAGTTACATGAGATAGTTATTATTCAGCCATGATGCTAGTGCTCTTAATCTGTCAGCCATCAGAGGCAACTTATTCAGGCGCTGGAGTGACAACCCCGTAATACCTGGGAGCAGCTGTGTATGCAGTGTTTTTAAGAAATTATAGTGCGCAATTTTACAGAAGATGTATGGATTTAACATGTTCAAACAAAACACAACTTTTTGTGAAGTGTGCAGTGCTGTGAGAACTCTGGTGAAGCCAGTTGCCCATTCTCCCAAAAAAAAAAAATAAAAAATAAAAAAAATACAGAAACACACTACAAACCATGAAGATGAAGACTACTTCTTCTTGTCTTCTTCATGGTTTTCGCCAGCAATAGCACTGGCCTGTTGATCGGGTAAATCGTGTAGTGCAAAAAAGTGTTTCCATTGCAGTTCTGCAACATCTACTTCAATACAGTTGAAAGAACACCCCATCCCAACTTTTTATTGATTTTTTTTTTTTTTTTTTTTTTTTTTTTGTTTTTTTTTTTCAAAATTGGCATGTTTCCATTTAGTGAATTTATTTTCATAATTTTAGTTTGCAAAATTCTATGATTAATAGAAACAGCTGCTGACAAGTTGTGAAATATTATTTGATAAACTCACTCTACTTAACTGATCCCGCTTGTTGCTTGTTCACCACATAGATGCTGTTTGTTCACCTGTGTGGTGCAGCTAACTTAAGAGGCCTTCACTGAGGCCTTTTATTTACTTTTATGACTTCTGACGGCAGTTGAATACAAGTGTATGCGGCCAGTTTCACTTTTGTTTTTTTGTTGTTTTTTTTATTTGTAACAACCTTTTAAAACCATGAATAATTTTCATTCCAGTTCAGAATTATGCACTACTTTGTAGTGGTGCAGAACATAAAATCCTGTTAAAATACTGTAGAGCTGAAATGTGACTAAATGTTTGAGGATTATGAACATATTTTTGCAAGACGCTGTATGTGGAAAAAAAAGTCAGTCAACCAATTACGTATTATTTTCCCACCAGAAGGCGAAACAGAAATGCTAAAAAAATGAGACAGAATGGCATGGACTAAATAACAGCAGAAGTTGTACAATCTAAAAACATTAAGCAAAGCACTTAAATTTGATATTTGTAATACCACAGAATTACATGTAAAGACAAAAAAAAGTTTTCAATTTATTCACAAACATTCATCCATCTATCCATTGTCTAACCATTTATCCTTGAGAGGTCAAGGGGGGCTGGTGCCTATCTACAGAAGCACTCATAAACGTGACAGGTAGTAATGGTTGCAGCTGCGCAAGACGGTAGCCTATTTTTAAAAAGGCTGTACATGTTAAATTCATTTCCATTTGCAGCCGCATTGCTCTTTTTAAAAATGCAAGCAACACTGACAAAAAAAAAACAAGAGTAAACGCTGGCACGCTCATATGAAATCATCACATGACCAGAGGATTCCTTGCCTGCGCTCAGAGTCGAAAGGAGAGAAGAAGAAGAGCCTGCTGGGTTCTACCACACGACGACGAGATGGTTTCAGAGGAGTCAGCCAAGCATCTCGAGTGGTGGAGCAGCGAGAGGGCAGCCTCGAGGAGGAGAGCAGGTAGCGAAATGATCAGGTGGACAATATGACATCAAGCGTGCTCGAAAGCGGTCGGGCAAGGAAGGCTGACATTCTGCTGCATAAAAGGAGCCACTGAAATGAGACGAGAGAGAACAAACAGTAAAGGAGAGACACATCAGACTTTTTGTTGCCAGTCACAAACTACAACAGAGTTTAGTTTGTTTATAAGGTGATATGACTCCCCAAACTCGGACAAAATCTGCCAGTGAGGGGAATTCTACTTTATTCTATCACAAAGTAGCAGGCCATGCACAAAAGCAATAAAGAATTTTGTAACATGTCAAGTTAACTTCATCATTTTTTTATTTTATTTTTTTTTTTATTTTAATGTTGTTGTAACTTGCTCTCGTTTGCTAAGAAATTTGCGATTTCAAGTTCAAAGTTCCTGGAAGATGAGATGCTACATCAAAAATATACAATTTTGATTGACTGTGAACTCGTGTATCTTTTCTATATGAGCCCAAGTTTGATGTTAAAAAAATACCTAATTATCTAATTTAGAGTTTACATAAATTGGGATTTGTCACCTAGAAAAAAAAATACACCTTATTATATGGGTGGAATAAATAAACAGGATATGGCATATTTTTAGTTTTTTGGTCAACTTTAGGTGTTATTACACTGACTTGGGAAAAAAAAACACAAGAAAGGTTCAAATATTGACTCAAGCTAAAAGTGAAAAGTGATTTGCATTGACATAATAAAATGATTTATGGTATTTCCTATTTCAGTTTTTTTTTTTTTTTTTCCCCACATGGTTTTATTACACATACAGTAAAATTTTAGCATGCTGTCTTAGATGAAGTGCAATTTACACACAAGGATTTACTGACTCAAGGAAATTTGGAGATTTGTGAATATTTAATATTATCAAGTTGATTACCTGTGTATTTTGAACTAGTTGCAAGAAACATACAAAAATCAGAATATTTATCTTCAATAAAAAATAAATTTATTTTCTTTCTATGACAAAAAAAAACTCATGTTACTTTTTGTACAGATTTTTGACTTGCTCTGTATTGAAAAATTAACATTTAGCATCCATAGCATGCGTTCGTGTGAGGAGATACAATAAAATGCTTTTACTTATTTCCTCTTTTCTCTATTTTGTTCCATTAATGCATTTTTCTTTTTCAAAAACATGCACACACCTGTACACGCACACCTACAAACGCATGCATACACACACACACATGCACACATCTTCAAAATTCTTATGTATTTTTGTACATATATATGAATTTCCATTGTAGCAGTGTCTGCATGTAGTTTGTGTAAGACAGGAGATATCATGTTTCTTAAAGCTGTAAAGCTTAAAACAATATGGTGTATGCAGACATTTCTGAGAGGTATTTTACTCTTTTGTGTTTGTTAAAGTCAACATCAGCACCCTGAATGTCCCCCTCAGACAAAAATGCTTTGGAAACAATTTTATTTCCGCTTTTAATTACTGAAAAGGAATTTCATTTTGCTGCAATTGTATTTTACAAACAATATTCTACGTCTACGTCTACCATCTTTGAATTAATAAAATAGCTGATAGCAACAACATCATTAGTACATGCAAACAAATTCAAATTTCACCAAAATCCTTATGTATTTTTACCAAAACTATACCTGTTGAAATTGTGATTAAAAAAATGTGTATGCTGTGATAAACTGTGCAATAGTGTGACATTTCCTTTTGTTTAAATACATTTATAAAAAGTTGTGTAAGTGCAATTACCTTCTTCAAATTCCTTTTATGATGAAGACTTTTATTTTCAGCAGCTGAAACAAACAGAATTAACTTTCTAGAAAAAAGAGAAACCCCAATTTAGTATTTTTTTCATACAGCTTAAAAAAAGAGAGATTGATTTAGTTATGTATTTAAAATGCTCCCACGTGGTGTGGTCTCGTATCTGTCCAGATCTGAAGTAGCTTTGAGATGTGTTTATGTGACTTCATCTAAATAATGATGGACTATCAGGCGGCCTTCTGAATAAAAGGATCCCAAAGTGGGGGACAAACAGGCAGGTAAAAACATCTCATTGATGTGCAGCTTCACGATTTAGAAAGTTTCTGTCTCCATGTGCAGCACTCAGAGAGCTCTGATACTTTGGAGTAGAAGATACATCTCCAGAGTGTTAGCAGGGTGGGGGGGGTCGGCAGCAATTGCAGTTATTTGCATGCATTTTGGATCTAAAAACTGTGTTTTGATAGAACATCTACAGCTACAACAATGTGATGGTAGACTTTACCTATGTCAAAAACCCTTTCATACATTTCTCTAAAAGAAAAAAAGAAAAACAAGAAAAGAAAAGAGAAAGAAAACATGGACATTTCTAGGAGTTTTGTTCACTCACATGAATAAAATGTGGCCTGACAGTAGAATATTTGTGACACAAATGAACAAATATGCTCAAATATGTTCCTTTTCTGAGAGACTAATCTCCACTCATCTATGTCCTCCTGGCATAGATTGACTGCCCTCATTCCATCTCCTGATATATTCAATAAATTTAAATATTGTTGAAACCTTCAGTTATTTGATCAACTCAGCTCACTAAGTGAAATTCTTTATATGGATTAAATGCAAAAAAACAGATGCTTTCAAGCCTTTTCTTGTTTTACTAATAATGATTTCTCCACTTAATACCAATGAAAATATGCAATTTAAGATTAGAAAACTACAGTAGACCAATCAAAAGATTTTTCATAAAGAGATTGGTGCGTATTTTTAATACCTGCTCAAAGATTGTTATTTTTTAAGAGGAATTTTTGATCTGACAAATGGGCCTCACTGACGCCCTGAGTCTCATTTATTGAATATGAATGCATCGACTTGAGTCTTATAATATAAACATTAGCACAATTCACAGAACATCAATCTGTAAAAATAAAGTTTTCTTTTATAAGAGGTGCAATTTACAGTCTAAAAAAGTCAATCTTTTTGCAGTGCTGCTGGAATATTTCAAGGAGAAATACAACCAGTAGATGAAGGCGTAATTTAGTCAATGAAGCACGATGACCACATTAATTCAGATTTGTCCGATAGCCGAAGGCCTGAGAAGATATTACTGAGGGTTTCTGTATTCATAGCTGACTGATGAAAAACAAAACACATTTTTTTTTTGTAATCTTGCACTAATAGCCTGGAAGTGGGCAGGTTGTAGAGTCCAGTGAAATGGATCATATATGCAAGTTTATCATCAACACATATGAACACAAGAAAACAGCTTTGAACATCTGCTCAGTGCAGAGACAGTTATGTGTAAAAGGATTAAACATAAAAGTGAGCAAAAATACCGTTAAGCTGAAACTGAATCACAAAATCAATTAAAATCTGTTAGAGGTTCAAAAGAGGAATCATCAAACTTGGATTATAAGTGGAATTGAAATGTGTTATAATGACTTTTGTACTTGTTTACATTTTTCTGCTTAAGTAACAAATCAAATACAGTACAATGTTATGTAACGCCTTTTCATTTGGTAAGAAAAAAATATATATATATAAATAACTATGCAGTACTACAAAAAAACAAAACAAAACAACAAAAGAAATTGGAGAATAATATAACTTATATTAAACTTATAATAACACCTTAGAAAGGAGTGGGGTGAAGAAAAACATTCACCTCCACCCCTCATTTCCACTCCAAAATAAATGACATGTATGCCGGTACAGTTTTGTAATTATTTCTTCAGTGTCATGTCAACATAGCATTTTACATTAACAAGGTACAAAAAGTAATCACTAAATGTAATATATAGTTAGTGTTGCAAAATACATGTGTATAAATACATTGCTGTTCCAGTCAGACACCCTGTAAGTTATGTGACCAGAACATTTCTTTATATCTTCATTTTAATGGGATGAAATTTTTAACATTGCTTGAGCCATGAAACAACTAGTTCCAAAGTTTAACACAACAAACAGACATACACAAACTTTTCATAGTAGTTC
>NW_015112928.1:76418-81076 GCF_001443285.1 Poecilia latipinna | reverse complement strand
TGCATGTAGTTTGTGTAAGACAGGAGATATCATGTTTCTTAAAGCTGTAAAGCTTAAAACAATATGGTGTATGCAGACATTTCTGAGAGGTATTTTACTCTTTTGTGTTTGTTAAAGTCAACATCAGCACCCTGAATGTCCCCCTCAGACAAAAATGCTTTGGAAACAATTTTATTTCCGCTTTTAATTACTGAAAAGGAATTTCATTTTGCTGCAATTGTATTTTACAAACAATATTCTACGTCTACGTCTACCATCTTTGAATTAATAAAATAGCTGATAGCAACAACATCATTAGTACATGCAAACAAATTCAAATTTCACCAAAATCCTTATGTATTTTTACCAAAACTATACCTGTTGAAATTGTGATTAAAAAAATGTGTATGCTGTGATAAACTGTGCAATAGTGTGACATTTCCTTTTGTTTAAATACATTTATAAAAAGTTGTGTAAGTGCAATTACCTTCTTCAAATTCCTTTTATGATGAAGACTTTTATTTTCAGCAGCTGAAACAAACAGAATTAACTTTCTAGAAAAAAGAGAAACCCCAATTTAGTATTTTTTTCATACAGCTTAAAAAAAGAGAGATTGATTTAGTTATGTATTTAAAATGCTCCCACGTGGTGTGGTCTCGTATCTGTCCAGATCTGAAGTAGCTTTGAGATGTGTTTATGTGACTTCATCTAAATAATGATGGACTATCAGGCGGCCTTCTGAATAAAAGGATCCCAAAGTGGGGGACAAACAGGCAGGTAAAAACATCTCATTGATGTGCAGCTTCACGATTTAGAAAGTTTCTGTCTCCATGTGCAGCACTCAGAGAGCTCTGATACTTTGGAGTAGAAGATACATCTCCAGAGTGTTAGCAGGGTGGGGGGGGTCGGCAGCAATTGCAGTTATTTGCATGCATTTTGGATCTAAAAACTGTGTTTTGATAGAACATCTACAGCTACAACAATGTGATGGTAGACTTTACCTATGTCAAAAACCCTTTCATACATTTCTCTAAAAGAAAAAAAGAAAAACAAGAAAAGAAAAGAGAAAGAAAACATGGACATTTCTAGGAGTTTTGTTCACTCACATGAATAAAATGTGGCCTGACAGTAGAATATTTGTGACACAAATGAACAAATATGCTCAAATATGTTCCTTTTCTGAGAGACTAATCTCCACTCATCTATGTCCTCCTGGCATAGATTGACTGCCCTCATTCCATCTCCTGATATATTCAATAAATTTAAATATTGTTGGAACCTTCAGTTATTTGATCAACTCAGCTCACTAAGTGAAATTCTTTATATGGATTAAATGCAAAAAAACAGATGCTTTCAAGCCTTTTCTTGTTTTACTAATAATGATTTCTCCACTTAATACCAATGAAAATATGCAATTTAAGATTAGAAAACTACAGTAGACCAATCAAAAGATTTTTCATAAAGAGATTGGTGCGTATTTTTAATACCTGCTCAAAGATTGTTATTTTTTAAGAGGAATTTTTGATCTGACAAATGGGCCTCACTGACGCCCTGAGTCTCATTTATTGAATATGAATGCATCGACTTGAGTCTTATAATATAAACATTAGCACAATTCACAGAACATCAATCTGTAAAAATAAAGTTTTCTTTTATAAGAGGTGCAATTTACAGTCTAAAAAAGTCAATCTTTTTGCAGTGCTGCTGGAATATTTCAAGGAGAAATACAACCAGTAGATGAAGGCGTAATTTAGTCAATGAAGCACGATGACCACATTAATTCAGATTTGTCCGATAGCCGAAGGCCTGAGAAGATATTACTGAGGGTTTCTGTATTCATAGCTGACTGATGAAAAACAAAACACATTTTTTTTTTGTAATCTTGCACTAATAGCCTGGAAGTGGGCAGGTTGTAGAGTCCAGTGAAATGGATCATATATGCAAGTTTATCATCAACACATATGAACACAAGAAAACAGCTTTGAACATCTGCTCAGTGCAGAGACAGTTATGTGTAAAAGGATTAAACATAAAAGTGAGCAAAAATACCGTTAAGCTGAAACTGAATCACAAAATCAATTAAAATCTGTTAGAGGTTCAAAAGAGGAATCATCAAACTTGGATTATAAGTGGAATTGAAATGTGTTATAATGACTTTTGTACTTGTTTACATTTTTCTGCTTAAGTAACAAATCAAATACAGTACAATGTTATGTAACGCCTTTTCATTTGGTAAGAAAAAAATATATATATATAAATAACTATGCAGTACTACAAAAAAACAAAACAAAACAACAAAAGAAATTGGAGAATAATATAACTTATATTAAACTTATAATAACACCTTAGAAAGGAGTGGGGTGAAGAAAAACATTCACCTCCACCCCTCATTTCCACTCCAAAATAAATGACATGTATGCCGGTACAGTTTTGTAATTATTTCTTCAGTGTCATGTCAACATAGCATTTTACATTAACAAGGTACAAAAAGTAATCACTAAATGTAATATATAGTTAGTGTTGCAAAATACATGTGTATAAATACATTGCTGTTCCAGTCAGACACCCTGTAAGTTATGTGACCAGAACATTTCTTTATATCTTCATTTTAATGGGATGAAATTTTTAACATTGCTTGAGCCATGAAACAACTAGTTCCAAAGTTTAACACAACAAACAGACATACACAAACTTTTCATAGTAGTTCTCACTGCATGGATCTTAAAATCGCTCATATTACAATATCACTGTCTTTCTGTAAAGAACTTATAAATATATAAGTTCTTGGTATATTTTTTAATTCAATGTGTAGTATAAAGATCTACTAGATCAAAGAAATGTAACATATGAATTGAAAGAATAAGGCATTTTGTGATCACAAAAATAATTATATTTTATGTATAACTCTCACAGGATGTTTATGGATGTCAAAGAGGGGGTGCAGTAAACTTGCATAGGTTTTGCCCAATATAGTTATTGTTGTAAAAAACAAAAAAAAGGCATAAACTTGGTAAAATATGCTCTTTATGCTATAATCAATATGGTGTACACTCTGAGTAAAAACTGAAAACAGCTGATGAGGTATATCTTTTTTATTTATCTTTATTCCATTCACAGTTTCTGGAAACACTTAAACATTGTTTGTGCAACATGAACATCACTAAATGTTCATAAACAAAAACAAATAACCTTATGAGTTTTGCTTTTTTTTCTTTTTTTTTTTAGCTTCAAACATTGCTTCCAGACATCAAAGTGGATTTTATTGTATCACAACAACTGATTGCATTAAAGGGGGGAAAAAAAAAAAAAAAAAAAAAGACGAGAGAAAGATTGGCAGATGCATTTGGACATACGAGTAGTTGGGTGACAAAGCTAGAGCGAGCCGCGTTTGAGTCACAACTATACTCTCTAACAGCTTTGTTTACCTGCCCTTACTGCTGCCACAATTAATGCAGTAGAGAAGTGGACTGAACCAGGTACCCTTGGAAGCAAGCACCCAATCCAAGTACGCCGTCCTGCTTTGTTCTGCAGTACATTTGGTGATCTGCATTGATCTGCTGCTGTGCCTGCATGTGTTTTTTTTTTTTTTTTTTAATTGTTACAAAAGAGAGCGGCTATGCTAAAATGTTGCCACTTGAAACAGCACGGAGGACACTGGCACTCATGGAAACATGTGGATTTGAAAGTTTTGGAAGCAACATTTTCTTTTTTCTTTTTTTCTGGCAATAATGACCACAGTTCTTTTTTTTATTATTTCTAGAGACTTTTGACTGTTAAAGTAGTAGATCTCACAAAAGTCACCTGAAAACCTCTGAGGATCCCCAAAGCATGAATTAGAGTTTCGGTTTGGGTGAACTGAATGGGAGATTAGGTTTGAGAAGCTGAAATTCATTATTCACACTGAAGCAAATTTTACCTTCAATGTTTTGTGCATAGAGTGCAGAGAAATGATTCACTTTGAAGCATAGAATGTCTTTTCTCTTTTAGAGAATCATACAGTGGACACTTGGGAGAGAATTCAGTTTTTAAACATTGATTTATTATTTTATAATACAACTCCTTGATCCTTAAAATTATTTTTTTATGTATTTTCTACATCTTCAGGTTCTCTCAAGGTTATTTGTATAATAGTTTATTCCTTTGGATTTGGAGCCCATATAGTTGTCATAATCAAAAATATGGGGGTTTAATGAATCACAAAAACACAGACACAGACAACAAATATCTGAGAAAACGTCTAATTTTGTTAAAGCTTTCAGAAGTTATTTTATCAAGAATTATACATCTAGCCTCTTAGTGTGTCCCATGTGGTTTTTATAAACCTATCTTAATGTATGTTTTCTTTAAGTTAGAAAAACCTTAAGTGTATGTAATGATGCAGGAAATCATGTTCTTCATTTTTTAATTTCTGTTGCTATTCTGTGAAATATATAAAATAAACTGTTAGCTTTTCCAAATTTGAAAGAGTTATTTATTTCATCAGCATTTTGCATATTTAGAGAAAACTCATTTTGAGACATTGAGAAATTTAAGATGTAGATAATGTGATTTCTTTATATGTCCCTTATCTCTACCACACTAAATGAACTGCTTTGATTCTGGAAGGGGGGGGGGGGGCCCTAGCCCTTTTATTCCCTTAAAAAAACTTTTAATTTTTCCTTTGCCGTTTTTCCCCGCTG
>NW_015112928.1:67099-73226 GCF_001443285.1 Poecilia latipinna | reverse complement strand
GGGGGGGGGGGGGGGGGACGCTAGCACTTTAATCCCATTACAATACATTTAATTCTTCCGTTCGCCGTTTTCCCCAGCTGCAAGAATATGTCTCCGCATCCCATTAAAGCCCATATTCTGTTTTCTTTCTTTCTTTTTCTTCTTTTTTTTTGGACCTCTATTAGCATCATTTCGTTCATCAAGCCACATTAATTGTGAATGAATGCAAACTCCTGCAGAAGAATAAGGCCTTCAAGAGGTCTGTCACATACTTTCTCCACTTGGGAGGACCTTTAACCTACTTACCAGAGAAGCCGCAGCGTTTCAAGTAGAGCGGCTGAAAGATATGCACCTGCCCGCTTTTTACTCTCGCACTGCGCCGCGATTTAAGAGGAGAGAAAGTATTTGATCTAAATGGTGTAACAATGGCCGCAGGTGTGGAATTTCCTCCACAAATCTCTGCAACAAATGAGACTCACAGGCCGGACACGAGAGACCGGAATCTCAAATTTAAGATTATACGAAGTAATCTGGTTGTGAGTGCAAATATTCAAAGTTGGATTCTTTTTGTTTTGTCTTTCCCGTCACAAAAACAACAAATACATTATTTGTATTGTGTATCTTTATCTATCATTGATTTCCCGACAAATCTATTAGTATTAAGGGGAGCTGTGGGGGTCTGCCGGTCATGTTTATTTGTAATCAAAATCACCTTGTCTTCAATCATTTATTCAATCTTTTAGATCTGTATTCCAATTGTTCTGTAGGGATTTAAGCCAAAATTTTATTTTTTTAATACATGCATCAACGTGTATGCCTTAAATTTCGTGTAATTGTTGAAAATTTGAGTTCTGACATCGCGTGCGCTTTTGCGGACCTACAAAAAAAAAACGCTGGAAACAATACCAAGTTGCACACAAAAAGGCTTCATTCGGTTAAACTTCTCTATAGATTCACTTGCAGAAACGTCAAATAAATCTATAACTGAATAAATAAATAAAATCCAAGGAAACGGACTGTGCGTAAATTACGAACGGAAAGACTTACATCCATTGACGTTGATCTAATTCCTAAATCATTTAGAACCAACAAACAACAACAAAAAATAAATAAAAAAATAAAAGATAAAGTACTGTAAACTATGTTTACTGTCATCTACTTACTATCTGTATGAAAATTAAAACTCCGTCGTGTAGAGAAGACTACAACACGTGCAACTTCAAATGGAGACGTTTGGGGCTCTAAGTATAAATAAATTCTGCAGTTTCCTGCACTCTGTCCTCGGCCGGTGTGTGATTGAGTTGGCGGGTCAGGACCCTGGCCCTTCAGCCATCTCCACGCATCTCTCAGGGTATTGAACTCGCATCAACGAGATGGAAAAAAGCACTTCAGGAACCAGGCCGCCTGGATGCATCTGCTGCTTTGAGTTAAGGGAGTGACGGTATTGGAAAAAGGTTGTCAGTGGGATAATAACTAGTTATATTCATGGTTTGTTATCGGACTCTTGTAAACAACTGCTAAACGGCCAAGATAACAGACTTACAGGTGGAAAAGTAATAATGTCGCTGATGTGAGTTAAAATCCCTTGATCTGCACAATAAACGTACAAATGTAGATTTTTTTTTCTTTAAGGAAGTAATTTCAAACATATGGAGCGTTTCATTGTTAAATGAGCTCCAAACATATTTCTATCCTTACAGCAATGAGTACCAGATATTTTCTCCAATAACTTATAACGGAGATACATTCAACGGGAGTAAAATTTTTAAATTGATGCAAATAGAGTAGTGCAAACAGAGTCTGCCCTGTGGCAATACACACTGGATCATGTAACATAAATATCTCCAAAAAAATTACAAGGAAAACGGTTTCATTTGTAAAATGAAAAAATAGATAAATAAAAAAAAAAAACAGCAAAATCCCAAGAATTGACCAACCTTGTCGCGGTTCCACGTTTATCTGCCTCCAGCTGCGTTCTTCGCATCTTATTTCCTTTTTATTTTTTTTTTATTATTTTTTTTTTTTTTGAAAGTTGACATAGATTTAAAAATCTAATATTAATAATAATTAATTTAGGGTCTAAGCTGTTCTAACCGTTGCATGCAGCCATCGAGCTCCAGATTTTTATGGGATCCTGATGTGGAGGGGGGTTTGCGGACTGCAGGGTCTTGCTCTCTGACTCAGTAATCCACAAGGTTGAGAGGTTTGCCTCATTTACATAATGTTAGAGCTCTGGGCCGAGGCCTACCTTTCTTTCTTTCTTTCTTTCTTTTTTTTTGTTTTTTTTGTTTGGACACACCGTTCCCAAAGAAGAGTTGGAAAAAGGCACACGGTTGAGACAACATACATCGGCAGAAAGGACTGCTTAATTTTTAAATTAAGAAAAAAAAAAGTTTTTCTTTAATTGTAAATAGGGGGTATTTATTCACACATATTCAGTGTCATGTCAGAGATTAGTTTTTTTTTTTTTGTTGTTTTTTTTTCCTTATCAGTGCCTTTCTGACAAGCCCTACTAACTTAGCAAAGATGAGCCACTTCAGGTTAAATCCGTCCTGGCATCCGGAGAGGGAGAAGACGAGTGGAGGAAAGAAAGAAAGAAATCCGGCGGCAACAACGATTTATTACGTCCAGGTTATCAACTTAAACGATGGAGATTGGCGTTCTCGCTGTGCCGCTATAATTGATGGCTGACCATGTCACATCTTCATTTGCTCAATTAGGGTAGGTAGCTGCTCGCTGCCATCATGCCATGGTAAATTTCATTAGTGGCTTGATGCAGCAGAGAAGAGAGCTTCCTCCACACAATAAAAGGAATTAAGTAAAAATCTGCATTTAAAAAAAAAGCTCATTCATTCTCTAAATTGAAAATAAACCTAAAATCGTGATTATCCCATTGTAAATTAAAGGTCGTTTTTAAAGAAATTATTACTTTTACAAAGTTTTAACCCGTGTAAGAATCTAAATCTGAAATTCTCGTGCTGTTGTTCATCATCACAATTTGTTTTCCCTCCTTGACCTCTCTCTTGTTTCGCTCTTCCTCCCTTTCTTCTCCTGGCGCCAGTCAGTTTGCTCAGAGATTATAATGTCGGGTGAAGACTGCGGACCAGATTTGAGGATTTAAAGCCTCCAAAATTGTATCCAAAGTGAATCAGTTCTGAACATAGCCCACCCGTTTCTTAATTTATTTGGACTCGCTTCAAACAGAACATATTTTTCAAACAAATTCCAACTTCAGTCTGTTTAAAACCCTCTAGCCCCCAAATGTACCATTTTGATCCATGCTTCCTGGAGTCATTTAACATTCCTGAGTTATTCTACCGCTAAAAAAGTATTTTTACTTGCCCGAGTATGGTAAGTCTGTCTTTAGATGTAAAAAAAAATCAGAGGCCCAGTTGCTTATATGAGGCACACTTTTTTTTCGTTTTTTGCTATCATAATCACATGACTATAAAAAGCACTTTGTGCCAACTCTGATATGAAAAGAAACAATATGTTATGAAAGAATATGCTGTTTCAACAAAAGGTTGGTGTTTTCCTCAAAAGACTGCCTTCTCGAGTAAAGATGTCAATAAACTTATTTTGCATGTTTCCACATATTACATATTACATATTACATATTCCACATATTACTCTCACTTATTATGATACAAAGAACTTCAGAAAATCCAATGATGTTTCATAACATTTTTTTGTATTGTTAAAATCACCCAAAAAGCTACATTTTCTGATGCTTTGAAAAATATATAAAAAAAGGTAAAACATTAACCTGCAATATTGTGTCCAAAATCCATCAAGCTTAAACACAGTGTATCTGTTCCTTAACTTAAGTAGGACTGATAGAATATTTTGACATGAATATTGTTAGATTTAATTCTGCAATGCTAAATGTATCATTTCAGATGCAGGCTGCCATCTCTTCACCATACTTGGTACTTTCCAAAAGCCAAGCTGTATCAAGAGTAAATATGTTGCTAAACAATGTTGTATAACTGTACCATATATTTTATGAGGCATGTATGAAACTTACATGGTCCCAAAAGCCTAGTGTATCAATTATGACACAAAAATGCAAGCAATGCAAATTAGGCAATGTTCCAAAAATTATTTGGTCTTGAAGATAATTTATTATTTAGGAGTTGACCAAATGTATATGTCTTTATACAAGTAGTTCTGAAAACACTACCTCTTTAGAAAAGTATGTGCTTTCTTCAAAAACTATCTCTGTAAGGAGACACCTGTATTCAAAAGGCACCCATAAAAATATGACTGCAAAAGCCTTATGTATAATTAATGACACATAACACTATATAAAAGTATATGTATATCATTTTTTTATGAAAGTGTTCAATAAACATCTTCATTTTGATTACCAGTAAGATAGTTGTTATAAAACATCATCTCATACTTTGTCAAAGTTTGTACTTTTCTTAAAAGAAAAACAGTGCAAATAAGTTGATAAACATATTTTGAAAGTGTTTTGATGACTTTTTGATTATGATAAAATGATTGCAAAAGCCTAATGTTTCAAATCTGATATTAAAATTAACATAAACTTGCAAAAATATCCCTCTCTCCCCCAAAGTTTGTAATTTAAATAAAAATAAGCCAATAGACAGTTCAGTCTTTTAAAATCTAAACTTTCAGACAATCTTTGAAGCATGCTTTAAATGATAAAGTCCCTATTACTTTCTACAAAGTTCACCAGGTAAATTAATTATATGAATTAAATCTTCCTTATATTATTCAGATTTCATAAAATAGCAAAAGAAAATTGCAACTATGTTTGAAGATGTATGAATAGGACACATACACACACACACAAAAAGAAAAACACAGTTAGACTTTGGATCCCTAATGTATTTCCCTTCGTGGATTTTTGTCATTTTGATCTTATTTGGGCTTGCCCCTCTCTGGTGGGGTAAAATGATGCTCAAGAAGACCAAATGAGCTGGTCATGCAACTTCATTGTGGCTCTTTGATGATACTCGGTGGTCCTTATGTCTGTTCAAAGTGCTCTCAAAGTTTCTGGAAAGAGCGGAATTCCCTACTGACGCAAAATAGTCATATGTGGCAAGATCAGCTGGTGGACATAACACCACGGGCTCTTCTCACCTGGATAAAATTGCTAGAAAGAACATGTTCATAAACTCCAATATCAGTTTTTGGTCGTTTGCCGAAGTTATCACAAGGCAAAGGGTGTTTTCATGAATTATGTCCCTAAAAAAATGTCAATGACCGTTGTTTGCGGGTTTAGGAGTTTTGCTCCGCCCCCCCGGTGTTTGTCGTAAACCTGGCTCCTGGCTCCAATAAACCCGGGCTAAGAGCGCCCTGGGCTCGCCTCCTTCTCCAAGGCGATCAATAGGATCTCAGGCGCACTCCAAGCACTCTCTTACGTAGACATCCACCAAGGAGAGAGCCGATACAACAACACGGTTGATCTGCTCAAACACAAAAAATCTACCTGCTTTCTGAATCATGTCGTTGAGCCCAAAGCATACAACGCCTTTTTCAGTGACAGATATTTTGAGTCCAATCGAGGAGACCTACAAGAAGTTCAGTGGCATGGACGGCGCAGGGAACCTAACCTCTTCACTGGGAGCCTACCGACAACCTCAGGTGTCTCAGACCGGCATGCAACAGCACTCGATGGGCCACAACGCCACCGTGGCCACCACTTACCACATGCCGCACACCGTCTCCCAGTTCTCCCACGGCGCAATGGGGGGATACTGCAACGGGAGCATTGGCAATATGGGAGACCTCCCGTCGTACCAGGAAAGCATGCGGAATACTGCAGCAGCTACAGGATGGTACAGCGCCAACCCTGATCCGAGATACTCCACAAGTAAGTTCGATTCTCATTTTATGTACACTTTCATATCATTTCTCCAGTCCTGATAATAGAAATTACATACTGTATGAACGCGTAAACCCCAGATGACCCTATATTAACAAAACATGAATTAACAAAACATTAATTCTGTAATAAGGACAAAAGTTCAATTTTTATAATGGACAATATTAAAAAAAAAAAAAAGACTAAACTGAAAAGGAGATCATTCATTTCAAGTCTGGCTCAACCATTTATTATTATTATTATTATTATTATTATTATTATTATTATTATTATTATTATTATTATTATTAT
>NW_015112928.1:61093-62735 GCF_001443285.1 Poecilia latipinna | reverse complement strand
GTAATAATTTGGTGGCACAGGGTCAAACGGGAAGAGGCGCACAGAGGCGCAAAGAGGCGCATGAACTGATCAGGACACATTTTCTTGACATCTCTGAAGGAGGGAGTCTATTTTTGAACATTACACGAATGGCTACCCTCTACAGAAACCGTGTCGTTCCTGGACCTTTTTATAATTCATGTTTTGGACCTTCCTCATAATGTTTTAAACGTAGTCTATGTTGTTGAAACGAAAAGGAATGCTGCTTCACTTCTTTGTACTGATGAGGAGGACAGGTGGGGTCAGGTCCGAACTCCACTAAAACCACCACTCCTCCTTTGGTATTTTATCATATTAATATTGTAAACTAATGTATTCATTTGATTAGACTTATTGAATAAAGTAGGTACTTGTATATTTGGCTAACACACACACACACCCACACACGCACACACACAAAAGGCGTTTTAACTGTATGATATTCGTTATAGCGTCCACAGTTATGTTTTATTTTAATATTTTTTGTAAGTTAAAAAAAAAAAGGAACACATGCGTGACGGCTGCTGTATATGTTTCAAAACCAAGTGAACGTTAACAATAAATAACTTGAAGTGTGAGAGCTATTCCTGAATAAGTAATTTTTTAAAAGGGGGATCTGTTTTGGAGTGCATTTTCATTATGTTGTTATTGAGACCAAATTGAGCTGGAAAGCAAGGTCGATGAGGGAGCCAGCATTGTTCAGGTGACATTTTGGAGGGCTGGCTTTCATGGGAGACATCACCTCTTTTAACATCTTTAGCACTTTTCAGCACATTTGAAACAAGCAGTTTGCCCAATATATTTACTGATACATTTTTAGAAAATCCTCAAAAAAGTATTAATATATATTTGCTATATCTTTCTTTGATAGGCCCAGACCATTGTTATGACGCCGTTTAATTGCTCAGATTTATTTCTTTTTGTGTGTGTGATTATGCGTGCTTTCATGAAATACACAATTACAGCCAATTATTGTAATAAGGACGAAAAGCGTGGGGTACGTGCCGCTTATTATTATTATTATTATTATTATTATTATTAGTAGTAGTAGTAGTAGTAGTAGTAGTAGTAGTAGTAGTAGTAGTAGTGGTGGTACTGCATCAAGTTCTTCAGATTTATATTATGTATTTTATTAGTTACACATTTATTTATATATTCTTAGAAAATATACCTTTCGTTATTACAAACAGTGACCTAAAACTTAAAACCCCTCACATTTTCTACGGTTTAATTTATGCTCAAATATAGCTCCAACGTCAGCGAAATATTCAAATGTATTTCCGTGTCAATGCAGCCTAATTTTCTTTAAATAAACAAAAAAAATGTTAAGATCATTGGGGGAAAAAAATAACTATTTTCTGGCCATAAAGTTCGAGTTTTGTAATGTGTGACAAAAATGTTTAGTCAGACATCAACAATCATCGCATTAGAGGTGTGCATCAGATGTAGCACGCACCTTACGTGAGCTAAGCCATTTTTATCAACATCACAGATTTAAGATAGGATTCAATAACTTTAGTGGCGTTTTTACATGAAACTGACTGGAGTATTTAACTTTTCAGTTATTCACTCTTATTTTCACATGGTGTTTTGCATCTATTCTAGTTTATTATTGTCTTTGTTT
>NW_015112928.1:0-57126 GCF_001443285.1 Poecilia latipinna | reverse complement strand
TAATAATAATAATAATAATAATAATAATAATAATAATAATAATAATAATAATAATAATAATAATAATCACTCCAAAGTATTAAGGTCATACCTGTGTTAGCACCTTGGCTTTGTCCTCCAAAAAACCTCCAATTAAATCTGCAGGGGCCGATAATCTTATCTTTCATTTCCTGTGGTGATTTTAAACATGTTCAGAAATAATTTTCCAATAACTCCCTCTGATGATGATGATGATAGCTATCAGTGTATCTCAATAGAGACGTTGGAGGGCTTTCATTTCCAAAAAGAAACACCTCCACATACCTGACAGCTGCATGTGTTACGTTTTTATCATCCCTGCACTCGAAGGAAGCTCCAGTAGCCAATATGCACCTGACGTTTGAAAGTAAAGTACGACAACACTTTCAGAAGACTGTCAGAGGGGCTGCTAAACTAGAGAGATGCACTCCATAATACACACTTTGGTGCTGCAAGACGTTTCTCATAGATTTTCTGTCTAAATTACTGCATGGCTGAGTTGTCAACAAAGCTTTTTGATGGTGGACCACATGAAATGAAAGTGGAGGTGAAGCCATTCTTTTCTCTTTTCAATAGCCACAGTTATGGCGCACTAATAGGCTATGCTAGGTAATCACTGGTTATTGTGCCTGTTGTTGCTCTCAGTTTATTGGGAGATCGTGGAGGAGCTTACCTCTTTTTGTATGGCAATATGAGACAAGTTTGGTTCTGTAATTGGCTGTGGCATCATCATCATCATCATCGCTGGCTGGGAAGTTTGGGTGCTGCAGCATGTGAATCTATCTGCAGAAGCTGTCTAAAAGATGCGATCAACAACCACTGTCATGCATATGCACTCTTGCTCAGGCACATTTATAAACACAGAAAAAGCAATTGAATAACTCATACATTATATAAAATTACCTCTATTATACAAAGCAGATATTTCCATCAGGGCTGGAAAGGTTCTCTATCATTACTTCAATGCCATATACAGTTATAATAAAACACGGAGCAGGGGATATTGTGTTTTGCTGATGTAAAGGATTTCTTTGCCTATTCTTCTCAGGTAATTGCAGGTTGCACTGCATAATGTGAACACAGAAGGAAGCCTTGCTTCAGTCTCCTGCAGTACCCCCAATCCCCTCCACCCGACTCTCCTCCTCCCCATTATTCTACTTAATATGTCAGAAGGTCTGATCGCAGAGAAACCTTTTCAAGTCCTATTGATGTGTTCCTCAATTGACCATGGCGACCTAGCAACCTAGGGAGCGCTAATTGGCAAGGGCTCCACACTATTTGCTGCATAGTTTACACAGGAACATTGGCCCAACATGTAGCCATAATAGTACACAAATCAGGTATGTTTTGTTGTACTTCTCAAACAGAATGAGAAATTGTTCCATATTGCAAGTCTTTGTGGCGAGGCAATTAAACTGAAAAGCTAAAAGCAGAACCTGGCCTAATTTCTGAGTGGTGGAGTGAATGAGGAGAGTGATAGGTTGATTTAGGTCCACTTCATTTTGTTGTTTTTAATGGCAGTATACAATATCATAAGGCAACTGATTGAGGATTAATAGTCTTTGTTCACTTCTACATGGTTCTTGTCACCTCTACTGCCCCTCTTTGTCTGAATATTGACCAAATCTTTCAAAAATAAATTTAAGTGTCAAGATCCACTTTGTAAAATGTTTTTTTTTTTTTTTTCTAAGAACATGAATGCACTGAATTGATTAAGTCTAAAAGATTTTAATTAGTGTTATTGCCTTTGTTATCGCCCAAGGAGAGGCCGTCTTTGTGTGAGCATCGCAAGTGTTGGATTTATTTAGTTTTCAGAAAAATTAGTCACTGCAAGCTTTTTGCCTCATAAAGGGAAAAGATCGTTTTTGTAGCCTTTTTTTTTTTTTTTAAATGGAAAAATACATAGACGGTCAAAAATTTAATGATTTCAAAGAAGTTCTAGTTTTCTAAAAGCCTGTCTTACTCTCAAAGAGATAAAGGTCTCATGGATACTTGGAGACACAGTTGATGTTGTGGGGTCAACGGTGATAGTAAGTTTAAAAGTGTCCAGTAAACATGTTGCTAAATATTATTTACACATATTCTACACCAACAAAAGTTTGAGGTGTTTTGTATTTTTTATTTTGCATGCAGGATGTAACTTTTTGGTATGACGATTACATGACTGCAAAAGCATATACTGATGCAAATAAAAAACTTTGAGAAAATCAGATGATTTTTCAAAAACAATACTTTTTGTTTTGTTAAAAGCATTCCTTAAATGGTTTTGGTAATTAGTTCATATATTAGCCTTAAAATGATTTAAAAAAGGTTTGAAGTTTAAAAATATAATGGTAAATGTTTTTGGAAAGAACAAGAGTGATAAGAAGAACGTAACTCCTTGTTCATATGTTCTCAGTTGGTGTTTAAAGCACCTGCATTTGAAAGATTGTAGTTTTTTTTTAAGTTTTTTTAATTTATTTTGCAGGCAGCTGCTATGTTAGCACTCAAAAGGCAGAATCAGATGAATATTTTATAAGATCTACCTCAGTGAGAGTGTTTTTTTAGGGATACAAAATATTGCATCATCGAAGGAATTAGAATTCAACATTTGAAAAAGTTATTAAACTCCAAAACAAGTCATTCCTCGGCCTTTTCTGTCTCAAAGCCAGGAAGCAGAAGCACCTCCGTGGGGTATTCCCGACCGTAATAGATTTCAGCACCAGCCCAACTAATTTTCTTGAAAGAGGAGTTTGTGGGACTTAATGAGGCATAACTAATAGAGGTCCCACAATCATCAGCACCATGCTGGAAGCACCGTGGCAGGACAGAGCCACCATTGATTCTTGCTTCAAGCCTCTTGAGTTCCTAATCAGCTTCTTTTAGCTGTGTGTTTCAGGTCTGAAAAATCCATTGTTGGCCTGTGTCACTGGAGGTCAGTAGTTATTAGTGGCAACTGAAAACAGTTTCTCTAACTACTTATGAGAAAACTGAATAAGATGCAGACGGGGACTTGGAGGGGGGATTACTGGCAGTGCAGCGAGTCCTGGTCGCCACAGAGGAGAATGTGACATGAGTTTCTAATAAGGGATGCACCCCCCACATCCCAGCCCCTGTCATACCTAGCTAGACATAAACATGGACGCGTACTGCTAACCTGGTTCTTCAACTGTTTACACTTCCTTGAGGAATTTTCGGAAGGTTGTTTTGGATAAAATTGTAAGAACCGACTGGACATGTTTGATGCAAAAGCAGCAGCAGAGCTCATTAAAGCATCATGAATGTAATTCCAAAGACTATTTACGCTTTCTTCAGGCAAAAGCCATCATCAATTTTAAAATGCAGATACAGAATTCACGTAATGATCAAGGAACCAACTTTGTGATTTTTATTCTGTGCACGGATCAAATTAATCACAAGTTAATGAAAAGATGCATTCATACCATCCGGCTGTTCTGTAGGGGTTCTTTTATGTGATACACGTTCACCCTTGGAATATGTCTTTATATGTGGAAAAAATATCCACAAATAGAATTAAAACTACCAAAGACATTTAATTATCATATTTAAACAGCCTAGATGAGGAGATGAAGTGAAAATTTGTTAGCCGTGGAGTTCCTGCATTCAGAAATATGAAAAAAAAGGCGAATTTACAGGACAAAAGAGTTCATCTCTGTCCTTCACAGCGCTCCTTTTTACGTTTGAACCAGCAAAGCAGTTTTTTCCCATCTCATCGTTGCCACGGTAATGGCCAGCTGCCAGTGTGAGGATTACTGGTTAATAGGGCTGGGACTGGAGAGCAGTTCAGTGAAGGTAAGCAATGGATAAGATCTGTGTGTCTTTAATACCGTAAAGTTGTTTTGCAAAGTGTGACTGCCACTAAAATTGTCTTACTTTTATTATTTCTTTATTTATTCTTTTTGTGCTTGTAGTCACACATGAATGAATCTTCAATCTGTTACAATTTAATTAACATAATTGGAAATAAAAAGTGATGACAAATTAAAAAATAATATAAAATAAAAGGTAAAATTAAAAGATCTAAAAACTCAAGGACAAAATTTCATAAAAGCTCATAAAAGTGTCCAGGGAAAAAGTTAATAGGGGGCAATGATCCAACAGCAAACAGCCAAACTCTCACACACGCAATCTAACGTGAATGGCAAAAGATAACAGAAGCAGCCATCACTCAACAGCTATGTGTGTCAAATTAAGCCCAGAAGGACATAATGATTTCTTCAAATATAACATGCGCTAATCTGCCCCCTCCAAAACTCGCAGGCGTCTCAATATGACTGTCCCAGAGGGCCATGGGGGCCAAACTGGACCACCCACTTTCTTTTCAATTATCATCTTGCAACAACCTGTCTCCTCTCCAGCATTCAGCAGGAGACACTGACTGCTCTCTAGAGGGAATTACAATTAGATGGCTGTTTGTCCCTCGAATAAACTTCCAGACAGTAGCTGACAATCTCAACTCTGTGCAGCATGTGACCCTGAGAACAAACAGGATTACGCCCTAAATCCCATGTTTCTTTACCCACTCCCCTCGCCCTCCTGAGTGGCGGTGGTCAGGATGCAGTGGGTGGTGGCTAGGAGTGGGAGGGGGCCACATTGCTGGATTCCCCTGCAAACTTTGCAAAAAGACTAATTGCATGCAACAAAAGTAATATTGAACTAATATAAAAAACGAGTGAATATATAATAATGTGTCGTGTATGAAGCTGATCACCTTTGGTTATCATTCATGTTTAACTCTTAAACTGAAGCTTGCAGGGCACCAGAACATTTGGAAGAATCCTTTGTAAAAAAAATTAAGTAATTCACAAAAACATCTTCCTCTGTAAGTCATTTGTTTATAGGTAGAAATATAAATGGATTCAAAAATTATTTATTTTAAAGGGGTGCCTCGCAAATATTTTAACACCCTTCGACCTTTGTCACATTTTGCCACATAGCTATAAACTTAAACGTAACTGGTAAGGATTTGACTCTCCTGAGTCAATACTTTGTTGAACCTCATTGCAATTACAGCTGCAAGTTATTTAGGGCATGTATCTACTAGATTTGCAGATGTAGTCAACGGATTTCCCCTTTTTAGTCTTTGAAAAAAAAATACCTCAAGCTCAGTCAGACTGGATGGGTAGATGCTGTAAACGTAAGCGTTCAATTACTGACTTTGACTAGGCTATTCTGACATGACCATATGTTTATCTAAAACATCCAATTATATTTCTGGATGCGATGGATAGGTTGAGCAGCTCTCTTACTGCTCCCCCACTCAATCCCACTCAGTTCCACCAAACTAGTGACGGCAGCAATTAGTAAACACCTGCTGGACCTGCAGGTCAGATGAACTTATCATACAAGCTGCTTCTCTGTCTAACTCGCCTAAGAACAGTTGTGAACACCATAAAGGAAAGCCATTGTTGTGATGACATGCTGAAGACGCCATGTTGGAAAGAGCAGAAACTTTTCAAAGAAGACGGGAGCCAATCTCAAGGCATCAAATTGCAAAGAAAAATGTATTTTGTGTCATGTTTGATTCAGTTATTTTTTTATAACTGAAGGTAACATAATTATTTGATTGTGCTATTAAATGCTACTATGTCCCTGGACAATACATACCACCCCTTGAAGTCTTTTTATAACTTTGTTTGGCTGATCACTCCATTAGCCCATCAAAGGCTGCTAAAATGTCCTGTAAATTGCAAATATGCCTAATTAAAATTTAGCCCAAACTAAGACAATAAAAGTCAGTCTTACTTAGGCTGACAAACACTTCACTTTTAGTTGAATGAGGTTAAAATTTGAACATGTCTCCAGAAATTTTGGTATTTGTTGTTGTATTTGTGCCTTTTTGTGCTACTTTTGGAATTACTTATTTTTCTTAGAATGGCCTTTCAGCTCAGGTATGCACAGGACCCTTTCACTGTAGATAATGACACTCTCTTACCAGCTTCAGCCGGCATCTTCACAAGGTCTTGCTTTTTTTTTTTTTTTCTGAGGTTGATATGCACATTTTATACCAAAACACATTAATTCTCAGGATGAAGAACATCATCCCATATGTCATGATGGTTGCATAATGTTATGCTACCATACCATGTTTATTTATATCAGCATATCAATATGTATACCAAGATATGAACCAGACTTGAGATCCACAGTTCTTTTTCTGATATTTTACTTGAATTATTTTTTTTAAGTCACAAAAGGAAGTGCTTCCTTTGAGGTCTTTTCTTAGAATTCAAACAGAGGTGTGCCTTAGTTTGACTCCATGTTGCTAAAGAAAAAAAAAACAATCAGAAGCTAACGAAAGCTGTGACATCATAGGCTTTATCAAAAGACGTTGAAGGCATTGTAATCTTAATGTATGTAAAACATTTCCTCTATCAATCAATTTCCTTGGTCAGTTGGGATATTTTTCTTTAATCCCAACTGACTTAAAAACAAGAAAAGTCAACTTTATTTGAATGCCAAAGGATGGGAGAAAAGTTTATTTGTATTCAACTTCTGAATGTGTAGCTGCAAATTTGAACTTTGTGCATCTCAAATGTTTTAATGCACAAACCCAAACATAGGCTCCTTCTATTTGTCTTTATTTTAATCTCAAGGTGTATTTTCTGTTCATTAAAACCTCATCAGCACAAATAGTGATCTCAGAATTTGTTTCTGAAACACCAATTAAAAGACAGTCCACAAGAGACAAAGGTTCTGCTTCAGATAAATACGGGCCAGTGGACTTTGAGTGTTTATTCGCACCTCTGCAGCCAGCTGGCTATACGAAAGCATAGAATGGGTATATTGACTCCTCCCTGCAGGGGGTGGTAGCACAGCAAAAGGGAAAACGGACTCTTTTTCAAGTCCCCTCTCCACAATTCAGCAGACCCAATCAAAGGGCCTCCAGAACTCCCTTTGTGGGGGTAGAAAGTGGACAAGGGTGGGCATTGAGAGGGAGGGAGACGAGTTTGGGGCGCCCGTCCCTAGAGCGTCTGCTGTCCTGTCTGTGCGGTCAGCCACACTTCACATGTAATTAGCAGTCAGATTCAGAGGCCCCTAATCAGCAGGACATGTTAAAACTGCCCTAATCAGCCCTAATCCTGGTTTTGTGTCATACATACCCATCCTGTGTCTTACCTATTCCGTCTGCTGTATTGATTAGGAGATTCTATAGGGTGGTCGCTATAGACCGCTCACTGTAAGTGTGGCTGTCGAACAATGCATTGAGTAGTTAGATTTAACAATGTTTCGGTTTGAGTAATTTAATCTTAAAATAGCTCAGCAATGACTGTCCCGACAAAACTCAAATGTTTGTTGGGACAATGAGTTTGCAATGAAGACATTGCAAACTACATAAATTACATTTTTACCAATCATTATTCAGAATGATGATCCAAGTCGTAGACATACTATGTTTTCTCCTACAGTGTCTTTGAAAGAAAAAAAACAATACCCTGACACAACAACAGTATCCATTGCGATAGTAAATGATAGGTGAAGGCAAAGTAGGTCATACTTGTGAAATGGGAAGGAAACATGTGGTTCTTCTTTTCAGCCATCACTACTCTGATACTCCTAAAACAAAGTCCAGTGCAACTAAACAAAATCAAAACTCAAATTAGTAAATGTCCACCTTTCTCAGTACAAATATATTTATTTGTACTGAGAATACAGAGATATTTCTCCTGCTGTTTGCAGGAGAAATATTAGTTGTACGCTCCACAAATCTTACCCTCGTGGATTAAAAACAAAGTTATTACTGCAAGAAAGACATAGATGGCTTTGAGGGATAAGATAACCTCAACCAGCATAGTGAGATACTTCCCCAAAGGACAAATAAAAAAAACACAAGATCTCTCGTGACCTGAAGAAAATGTTGAACAATAAAAAGAGAGCATTTAGGGAGGAAGACAAGGAAAAATGGAGGAGTATACAGAGGCAGCTTAAAGTCGAGATTAGAGGCGGCGTACAGGATCTTTCTGGAGAACAAATTCCAGCAGAACAATATCAGGAGTTTGAGTGGACATTGATTTGGTTTAGGATCAAGTTCAGCATCTAGCTCTCCTCCCCTCAGGTAAACAGACATCCCATCCTCATTTGAACCAATGCTTTCCTGTCACATTTTAGATGTTTATCTTCCACCTCGGTCATGACCCCTTCTGCTTTTAAATGTTTGTCTGCAAACCAATTCAAGGGATTCTTGTGGTTCCTTTGTCTTCAAACCTGTCTTTCTCTAGAAGTGAGGTGAAGAGGCAGCTGGACAGACTGAACTAGAACAAAGGCTGTAGGTCCAGCCCCCGAGACTTGACGGTCTGAGCTGCGAAGTGGGATTCTTCTGCATCTGTTCAACCTTAGCCTGACCAAGGAGAAGGTCCTCAATGAGCCCTCAGTGATTATAGACCAATTTCCCTGACATCCCTCATCTCGGAGGCCACAGAGCAAGGATCCGAAAGTCCAGTCCTCGAGAGCTACCACACTGTAACTTTTAGATGCTCTGGAACCTCTGAAGATCATTGTGCAAAGAATGATTATTACTATAATAAAGTATGTGCCAATGCATTTATAAAACGCATAGTACCCTCTTAATCACTTAAATATGATGAAGATTGTCTGACTGTTGCAGAGGCTTCTTCAGGCCCACTTTAATACAGGCAGCAACAGGGAAGCCTTCCTTCCCAAAGCCATTACTATCGACAGCAACAGAAACTTGCATAACTTGAGGTACAATAACATTTAATCTCCCTTTTAGGTTATTAAAATGCTTTTGAATTTAATTTAAATTTGAATGAATGATGTCTTGAGGTGTGCAACAAGGAAATCTTTGCCTTCTAATTAAAATATGAACATTATACAGACCTTTATCACTGACTTTCAGAGCAACTGCTTTTCAACAAATGTTTCTAAAATGTTTATTTTTTTTTCTTTAACAACATATTTGGTTTAATACAAATATAGAATTCCAGGAAAGGAACCTCAGACTAACTGTGAGTCATGGAGGGAGAAGTGTCATGGTTTGTGGATGTTGTGTGGCAGCAGGACCAGCCCAGCTCATTGTCATAAAATCAACCATAGCTCTTCTCTGTATCAGAGAGTGACTGAAGGAAATATGAGAAGATGTGTAAAAACAGCTTAGCTTAGAGAGGAATCAAACGATGCAAACAGGACAGTGACTGGAAACATATCAGTACATTCAACAAGGACTAAGTGAAAACTAAGAAACGGCCTTAGAGCGGCTGAGTCAAACCTAGATCTTTATCCAGTTAAGATGCTGTGGGTTGATTTTACAAAAGGCTGTACACGGATGAAACCCCTCAAACACAGCGTCAAGAGTTTCTGTACAGATGAGTGCTGTACATATTTCTTTTGTTCTATACCTGTAATTTAACAAATTTCTACTTCAGAATTACACCAAATCAAAATTAGACATTGATATGTGAACAATTCTCAGTGAATAATTGGATATTTAAAGAGGTGTCCTATTTTGTTACCCGACTGTTTTCTTCCACCATATTTTTGTTTTTTTCTGTAAGTCTCTTCAAATTACCTTGAGAACTGAATAGCGCTATACACAAATGAATGTGTCATTTTTCCCTCACTAAATTAGACATTTTGTCAAATGGTTTCTCCTTTCAAGAAGAATATTCAATGCTTTGTTTGGAAACATTCACTGCACCCTTTGCAGGTTTACTCAAATAAACATATTTATCTTATTGTAACATTATTAGAAAAATCATAATTAATTTCAAATGCTTGAAATGCCCTTTCTGTATGAAAATGGTAATTTGGTTTCACCATGCTGTAATTTATCACTTATCATAAGCTTTTGGTCATTAACCAGTCTACAGAGTTAATTAAAGACTCACACATAGACTCTCAAAGACTGAAGTGAATAATGAGATTTATTTTTTTTATTTTTTTATTTTTTTTTTGAATGGAGAATGTTTTTCTCATCCGCTTTGTATCTGACAGTTTCTTAAATACTAATTAATGTGTTGTCATAAGAGATTAATAAGCAACAACCATAATGAATATCATGTGAAATAAGGACAAAAGCGGCAAGAAAGCACACTGTATGGTTACATTTGTATTCTTAAGTTGGAATTAAATTTATGTACACTCTAATATAATTTAACTTGTATTAAATTAAATTAAATTAAATTTGCATTGGCTTTGTTTTTACAGCCTTTTATATTTAACTTAATGTCATCTGTACTGAAGTCAGAATCTTAATAGCGGCTGTCCTATTTGCCTGATTTAGTAGATTCAAAGACTACTTAAGAAACTTTGGGTGGGAAAATGAGGTCATCAACATTAGCGGTATGGATGAATTTTAATCCAAGTGCTGAACCATGGAGAATGGATTGGGTAATTACCATACTTTCCAGTGATATAAGGCCACAAATTAAAATCTAAAACAACTTCTCAAGTGACAACTCATCTAATCAGAGGGGGAGAGGGGGGAAGAGCGACAATCAAACTGAGAATTTGCTGTTTACTGATTGCTCTAATCAAAAATGGCTTCTTCAAACACAGCTAATTGGTCAGTTTACTCACGGCACGGAGAGGCAAATGTAGAGGGGCCACTGTCGTGATTTGAAGGACCCAAATATGTCCCATTTGCATTGAGTGCCACCAGAATACACTTGACTCCCACAAGTTATCAGCAAACCAGACAATTATTCATCAAGCACAAATTGGCACATCAAAGTCAAATCAGCGAATTACCGCCAGAAAGACCCCAAAGCAAGAGCCGAGAGAGGAAATGTGGCCTTTGATTGACCGCGATGCCCTTCGTTCTGTATATCCGCTCTATACAGTTGAGTTCTGCTCACTTCAGAACGCTTTGGGCTGCTGCACATCTAAAGCAACGTGATGATTGGAGAAAATATTAATAATAATTTTTTTTAAAAAATTAAGATTAGCTGCAAACCTGTATTTCTAAGCAAGTGGAAATGATTTGTAAAAAATGAAAATTTGTCATGACAAATTCCATTTCACCAAACTAAAAAAAAAATATATGCAGTCTATATAAAATGTAGATTTTCTGCAAAATCAAAAATAAACATTTTCAACAAAAGCTCTTGAAACATTTTGTAGACTGAAAGGCAAAGTAATTGTTTGATTTCCAGCATTTATCCAAAGCTTATCCTGCCTTTGGTTCTGTACTTCAAAAAGTAAGAAAATGTTGATGACAGGACAGTTTGACACCTACATTTTTATTTATTTGTGAAAAAAAACATAGTATTAGACTAATATATCGTAAATAAAAACAAAATGTAATTTTTACTTGATAATTTAATTTACTTAAAGAAAAGAGGTATCCAAACTATTTTTCATTTATGAAAAATACATGGAAAAATAGGTTTAGCATTTGCTTGCACAAACAAATACTAAATGTGGCATTTGTTTGTGCGACCCTTGGCAACGGGACTCTTTGCTGTCATGATTTGACTATATTAGTATCACAATTAGCTACAAATCTGTGATGGCAATTTATGGATGAGAGCTGGATTTTTCCAAGGTGTCCATGTTATGCAATGCAAACTTCAACCCTCACAGTCTGAGTTAAATCATAACTCATAAACGTTCCTAAAGGTAAAGCTGTAGATATTTATTTGGAATTCAGGTTTTCCCATTCATGCTCATGTTTACTATGTAGTTTGATTCCTGACTGAGTAAATTAAGTGTGCTGACTGGCAATGATGCATCTCATTCTCACACTGCATATAAATGATAAACTCTCACTTTATGCATGAGTGCATTAAGTGTGCATGATCATTTGGATATACTCGAGAGGATTCTTTGTTTAGCTGTAAACTTTAATGACCCTGAAACACCAGAACATAAAAAGGACAGACTTGTGAACTTGTATAGATTTATGCAGATTTATGCAAATCCAAGAGTTAGTACGTACAGGTAATATTACCATATTGCTTAATATATATAAAGTAATTAAACAGAAATAAAAAATAAGGAATAAAAGCAATTGCAGCCAATGCTTAAGCTTCAAATGTTTTTTTTTTTGTTTTTATATATATATATATATATATATATATCAGAGCTTTATATCAGAATTTGTAAAATCTGACAGATTTACTAAACCAAATTGCTTTATGGTGACTATTCTCCATATTAAACCCTCATTGATGAAGAACATGCCTACAGAATCTTCCAAAGAGATAAAATCCTTATTGCCCTTCTGAACATAAAGGTATGTGTCTGCTCTGGACAGATGAGTGAATTCACAGAAGGATTGAAGGATGAATATTCTATTCATAAATTAGATTATTGAAGGTCAGACAATGTAAGGTTCTTTGGGAGAGATCTTTATATCGTAATAGAGCACATTATGAGCCAAAGGGTGGGAATGTGCTGCTACTTAGCAGAGAAGAGCTTCTAACAAAATATGTTCCTATGCAAAAGCCTCGAGGCGCCATTAGAAATTTCACATTGTGTGGCAAATAGAAGCATTAATGTATTTTTACAGGATTTTAGATGTTAGAAGAACACAGGGTGATGTGTAGCAACAAGGCACATCACTTTCAAACTGTTCATAATTAAAAATCCAAAAAGTGTTGCATGAATTTATATCCATGTACTGTTTGACAATAGTTTTTAGAACAGATTTTTGGAGTTTGTCCTTACCAGCTCTGAAAATCTACAGCTAAAGATTAGCCCATTTTTCTTAAAGCAAGTTTCCTGGTTGCTTTTCTGATTAATACTTTCCTTGCCTAGTGTTGGGTCCATCCATGACAGGAAAGAAAGGAGCAAATACATACATAGAACAAGCAGACTGGAAAAAATACAGAATCCCAGAATGACCTGCATTAGCTATTATTAGTAGTAGACAGGAAGGAGGGGTGTCACAAAAGAACTTCTTTCCCTGCATCTCCAAAGAAACCCTGGATTCAAAATTGGTCAGCCTCCCATAGGCTTAAATGATTCTACATGGTTAAACCAAACTGCCAAACTTATTTCTGAATTCCTTAAAGAATTATAGATTTCTCCTGAAGATTTTTTCCACTAGAAATCTTGTTCAAGTAAAAGAGAGCTCTTTATTTCATTGTGTGTGGTGCTAATCTGCTAAAGTGCAAACAAGCCAGTGAGCTTGAGGCAAAGCCATTCATTTTGTAAGATAAACATTTATTTTGATGACTAGTAAGTCACCTGGTGAGTCATTTTACTCCTGCAACATGGATTTAGTCATTTTCATTGTGGTTTTCCTATCAGATCCTTGCAGTAATCTCCTTAAAAATGTAAAAAAAACTGGGTTGATTAGCTCAGCTGTTCATGGTAAGGTTAAAGGTTCTGCGATTGCTAAAACTAATATAGCCACTACTGATTCCTCTGTGTTTACAACTCAAGTCATTTATTTTGTGCAACGATCAGATTTAGCAGATCGCAGGCGCTCATAACTCATAAATGTTAATTTTACTGACCATCCCTTATTTCCATGCATAATATGATTACAAAATTGAGCATAAGCACGCAGAATATGCAAAAACAGCTGTTGGAAGTATGCATGGTGGGGTTGTGCTGGTGGGGATGATTTAAATCTCAAATTTTACATGCAATCAACAGGTAACAAGAAGGTCATCCAAAGGTCTCCCACTTAAACTTCACAGAGAATTTATTTCTCCTGTAATTTAACCGGTGATTTTTTTCATTTCTCTAAGTTCACTTGTTCTCTTTCTTCTCCCAAAGCATATACTTTTAAGTACATTATTTTTAAACCGTGAATATGTTTCTTTACTACTAAGAGTAATGTCTTTACTTTGCAACTCTGAGCAAACATAAAGCACAAAAAAGTCTAACTGTATTTATGACTTTAATCTCTCAGAAGGCCAACATTTTTATGGCTTAGTCACATTATTAGTAATTGCAGTATACCTGGGGCAACAAGGACTAAACCCATACAATTCAACAGTTTAGACTTGACACGAACATTTGACAGGCTAACAATATTTTTATTAAGTTGAAAATCAGCTCACATAACTTATGCAAATTATGTACAATATTTAGTAACAGCTGATATTCAGAGAAGCTAAATAACATGTTGGAATAAATTTAGGTTCGATTTGTTTTAGTGCAGTTAAGGATAGGCTAGTTAGCTTATATTATTATTCTCTCCCTTGGTGTCAAGAATAGGGCAGGAAAAAATAGCAGGACCAGTTTCACTTTCCTTTTTAGCATGCATCTGGCAAACAGAACTGCTCTTAGAGCTTACTGTCCCTCTATCAAAGAGAAGGAGTGAAATGGCAGAATCATAAAGCCACAACAGGATAGGTTAATAGAACCCAAACACCCTCAGCTGACCCACAGACGGATGGTTTTCTTTTCCTTCTGGTGCTGGAAGTTGACAAGTGAAAAGGTGGTTCTAAAACTATAGATTACGCTGCCTTAAATTAACATCAGTTAATTATTCAGTAACTTAATTCCTATTTTCAAACTCGGAAAAACGTTGCTAAAAGATGCGTATGAAAGTTAAACTTTAAGGGCTGGTGTTATGTAAAATTGATTTTATGAGCATTGTATCATTTTTATAATATTATTCCCTCCTCAGATACAAACATGGAGTATTGTTTTTATTCTTTCATGTATGTTTGAGAATCTTATGTGACATTCATTTGTGGATACCTGAATGCTACACTCTGCCTCTAAGAGGGCCTCTGCCCGGCTCCTCCCCCACACAGTTCCTTCAGACTAGTGGCAGCAGCATTTAGCAAACACCTGGTGTAATGCTCCTAAGGACAAAATAAATGGGATAAAAAGAATTGCTATGACGACGTGCTGGGAAAGAACAAGAGATTCTTAGAGAGAGAGAGGTCCAATTTCAAGGCATCAAATTATGAAGTAAAATTTTGTTGCAGGCATGTTTGACATTTGCAGCATTTTTTGAACAACTGAGGGCAACACAGTTAGTTGACTGTGCTTTACAATGGCTCCGTGTACCTGGAAAACACATAATGTCATCCCTTTAAACAGCTTAGATAACATATAAAACGTTAAATTTTCCTTGTTTTCCTGAAACTGTTGAGTTTAAAAGTTGTTGTGTTTTTTTTTTACATCATGAAACCATTTGAGAGTGTTTAATAACAATTCACTTTTTAATGATATACAGTTAGATTTTTCCCTTCCCTAAAATAATTAATTTATAATTACTATTGAGTCACCTTTGTGACAGGGATGGTGGGATACATTTTAAGGTGCAACTAAAACATAATTTACTGTCTTTTTCCTATGACTGTAGCTGCAGTGAAATCTTGTGTCAAAAAATGTCACTAAAAAAAAAAAAAAGCAGGCAGCGTGGTAAAGAGGATATGAATGCACCATGTGACAAATATTGATGGCACTTGGGTTTTGATGCAGAGGGAACCAAATTCATGGGGCTAATTGTCAAAATACCTCTTCCCTTTCAAGCACTGCAAGACTTGAGGGTACTTGTTTGCCTCTTCTGCTCTGATGATACAATAACTCCAAACAAGTTTACAGCCTCAGGAGTGACAGCTCTCATTTGTGTGTTCTGAGGTTCGTACTTACTTTTATCACCACGAGAGCTGAGGGCACCTTTTGAAGCTCTTAGCAGTGCCACTATGACCTAATGGTACATTTTACCACCATGATACACTTAAAGGTAAAAAAAAAAAAAAAAAAAAAAAATTCTAGTGCTTTAGATTATTTTATAGAGCATGGATCTCATGAAGAGAAGGCAATTTCTCAATTAGACATAAGTGACCTTTTGTGCCCTTGAGCAACATCAGAGCCGCAGTGCATCTGTTTGGTCACAAGCTAATAACACCTTTGAAATCCCAGCCGTAAATAAACACTGGCAGGCAGTCAGAGCCCTGTTGATTCAAGTTGGGCATTAGCATTTCTACTCCGTGTTAATTGTTGACCCCGTATTCCCCCAGCGAAGAGCGGTGAGCGTGCCGCCTCCTAGATAACAGCCAGTGTTAATGATGGGGAGCCCAACCAATACCCCCGCTGTTTCCCAGGCTAATCTACGCTGATCACCTTTACTAACATCTCTATTATCAACAGATTTTAGTCATCAACAAGGAATTACACAAATGACACTTGCTGTGACCCGATCACATGAAGCATGTGCGCGCAAGTATGTTTCTTAACACGCTTATTCCCTTTTGGAGAAGGAGAGTCAGTTGGAGGTTGCAAAGGTGAAGATTTGCAAATGCAAAAACATTCACCGGACTCACATTATGCATTAGCTTCTTTTCAGAGTCATATTCTCACAGAGCGAAAGATCACCGGGCCCCCTGCATGCATGCATGCATAAGAATATAAGACGCAACTCCCTCAGATCATTTAGTATTATTATTGCATTCAGGGAATGATACAGCGCAGGAAATCTGTGGCTGCTCTGCTATGCTCTGGGGCGGGCACAGACATATCTCTAGTGGCTATGGGAGAGCGTACCATGAATAAATTTATCACTGTCCCCAGGAGATTGCCTTCAATCATGAAACATAAGGTGTCAGTGCTGCAACCCTGTGTGCTTGTGCAAAATTACCTTCCACCAGATTGCTGAGCTGGGTCTAATAGGACCGGGCAGAAGAGACTGAAGAGGACAGACTGCTAATTAATCTGGCCAAAGTCAGAGCCCATGTCCTGGGCTCCGCTGATAGCTGAACAAGTTGAGGCAGGAGGATATGCATATTTTCAAATATGCACGTGCTCCAAAGGTGAAAAAAGAGATTACGTTTTATATTTGGGGCACATTTGTATTTTTGTCCCTCTAAAAGCAGACACAAATTAAGAGGAGAATTTCTAAATTAAATGGCTCCATAAGAGGTAAAGAATCTGAGCACAGCTGTTCCATCCACTTTCTCCAAAGCTCTGACCAGTTTTCAAGTCCCCGGTGAAGAACAACATCTATGCAGCATGATACTGCCACTACCATGTTTTAGCATGTGCACTGCAAGTACAAGAAGAGAAGCAAATTTCAATTCTTACAATAAATTCTCAGCTGGATTTGGGTCAGGTGTTTGACATGGCCATTCTAACACAGGACTATCTTTTTATCTAAGCCATTCAAAAATGTTCAGTTTTTTTTTCTCTTCTGACCAGAGCATCTTCTTCTGCTAAGTTATTGTTCCTCTGATTTGGACTGAGGCAAACTATGGTGTCCTTGTTATGACTTTAATTTGCAGATTATAAACGTATTCCAACTTTTAACAGATTAAACAATCTGAGCTGTGGATGTCTGCAGCTCATTCAGAGCTAACATAGGCAGTTTAGCTATGACTCTATTCAAAGCATAACCCGTCAGAACGATGTCTTGATTGGTTTGCAGTAGAGTTAGGTTGATCGCAGATACATCCTAGTGAATCTAAGACAGCTGAATATATATTTGGAGCAAAACCTCAAAAATATCCAGATCCATGACCAGAAAAGAATGTTATACATACCACCACTGGATAAAACGTGTCCAGTCAAATGAACTATAATATTACAGGCCATATCATGTATTCCACACAGGCTAAAATATTAACACCTCAATTTACATACAGATTTTCATGCATCTAAAAGCAGAAAACTCCTTACTAAACCATTTTCTCATTTGAATAATAGGAGGTTTTCTGAGATCCTGTTGATTGACTAAACAAAGACATGGCTGTTGCATTAAAGCAATTGTTTATTGCCACTGATATGGTGGCATATGTATAATTTTGCAGTAAATGGATATTAACCAATGCTGAAACCGGGATTTAAAAATTTAAATAATGGCAGGTATAATCATTCAACCTCAGGATGTGTTTTCTGCCTCATACGCAGGGTTAAAGAATTACAGTGTAGTCAATTACATTTAGCAGGTCACAGAAATTGATTTACTGCCGAAGGAATTTTATATATTTTTTTTCTGCTGGGCTTTGGCTCTGCAACAGCATTCTGCTCACATAATCAAGGACGAGCGCTGCCTGTCTACCCAATCTACTACTTGGTCCCACAGGAAAAAATGACTTGCAACTGGAAAACCTGCATGAATACTAATTTGCCTACTTGGGTTTAACAGCTTTTGCAAGCCAATCTCACAGGAATTTGCAGAATATGATGTCTTTTCGTTTTTCCATATTAATTACCCACTGCTGAAAATAGGGATGGGAGAAGATGGGGATGAAGGAAGAGAGTGTAAAAAAAAGGAAGAGGGAGAAAAAGAAACAGAACCATGGGAAGTAATAATAAATGTGACACTCTGCCCTCCATTTTAAATGTAGTTAATTGTAATGTGATCAGAAGCATCTCAGGCAGGAAGCCCTGTGATCAGAGCATCAGCTTGGGCCTCTTCATTAAGCTCAACACAAGCAGACTGCACCAGATACATAGGACAGATCACACAAATGGAACAAACACATTTGTGAAGTTTTTTTTTTTTCTTTCTTTCTTTTTCTGTGTGGTTTTGAACTTTTCGGTCAACTGTGCATAACACATTTTAATCTGAATTTAGTAGAGAATGTAGAAGAAAGATGTCATCACTGCTGGAAGGATAACAAGCTGGTCAGTTGTATTTTGTATCAATTTGCCTCATTGGGTCATTTTGAGAATTAGCAAGTCTTAAAACCAAAAGTATACAACAAATAAAGGAACATCTTTGTTTTGTTTTTTTTTTTTTGTTTTTTTGCATACCTGACAGTCTAGTACAAAATCTAAAAGTTGACTCCATTCATGGTTGGGTTGATAGAGCTCTTCAACCAAGATAACTCCATAATTAATGTGGAACAAAACAGCGCCAAACATAACAAGGATTACAAGGACCTTTTATGAAACCGTAGATTGCTAATGTTTGCTAACACAGTCAGGACTTTTGCACCAATAAAAAAAGAGTTTTTTTTTTTTTTTTTTTTTAAATAGTCAGTGTAGGTCTGAGCAGCTTTTAGCGTCCTTCAAGATTTTACTTCTAAAAAGCTCACAGCGATGTGACATATTTCTGCTATAGTTAAGGGAACTATTACCAATAATAACACCAATTCAAAAAGTCCTTTTAACACAAATTTCTTGGCTCTATTTCATAGTTGGGTAATTTCTGAAATCTGAATTTAATTGGGGATATGCGAGTAAATGGGACTGCAAACGCCAAACCTTTTGATTTTTTCTTCATAAAATGCTGAAAACTATAAATCCTTTTCTTGGTACTTTTTTGTATTTTGTGTTATTCTTTGTGCATCTGTCACATAAAAACTCATAAAACTATTGATGACTATGGTTGTATAATGTCACATTGGGATTGCAAGCAATAATATTAAGATAAGTCATTTAAAGCTGCAATAACAGTTACAAAAAACAGGAACAACATTTTGACTAAATACTATGTGTGGTAAAAAAAATAAAATAAAATAAAATAAAAAATAAAAAAAAAATCAGAAACACCCACATAGATTAACTTAACAAAAATTGACTTATGTGTTTTGTTTTGTAAAGCCTTTGGAAATAGGAATGCATTTTATGCCTTTCTAAGTGGTTATCCAAAGAGATTAATACTAAATGTCAAGTAAAGTCAAGCTTACCTGTATAGCACATGTCAACGTCAAGGCAGTTCAAAGTGCAATAAACTTTTCAATTTGTCAAATGCCATCATCAAAACCATCAAGCAAATAAACATCAAATACACTGATCAATTGTCCATTTATTATGGTACTACTCATCAAAGGCATCCCCAAACAGGTGGGTTTTAAGCCTTGATTTAAAGCAGTGGTTCTTAACCTTTTTTGAGGTACCGAACCCCCCAGTTTCTTATGGGCATTCACCAAACCCTTCTTATTCCTCCAGCCCCCCTACGCACAAAATACTTTGCGGTATTCTGATTTAGTAATGTAATTATTAGCTGTGTTAACACCCCCACGCCACTAGAGGCAGTAGCAACCCCGGAAAGATGCCACTGAGAAGCAGATTTAGACTAAAACAAGTTCAAATCCATGCTGAGAGTGGAACTCCTTCCCGCAGCACTGATTGGCTAAGCAATGTAACGTGATCCTCTGCAGCAAGTGATGGCAAAGCGGGGCGTCATCACAACTTTACACAAGTGTGTCTTTACCTCTGCGGCAGAGGCTCCGCCGAACCCCTGAGACCGATTCATCGAACCTCTGGGGTTCGATCGAACCCAGGTTAAGAACCACTGATTTAAAGGGAATGTGTTTTTGCAGTTTTCTGGAAGTTTGTTCCAAATTTGTGGTGCATAGAAGCTGAATGCTACTGCTTTACAGTTTTGATTAAATTAGATACATGACAGATGTTCATAATCACCGCCATACCAACTTTGTGCTCCACCAAGCAAAATCAAGCACACATCCAGAACTATGAAAAAGTCATCTGTGCTGGTGAAAGACAAATGCAACATTTTGTTTCAGATTAGACTTAGAGTAGAAAATAAATTAGAAAAGAGAAAATGAATCAGCTTTTTTATTATTATTTATTTATTTATTTTTATCACAGGCTAAAGTTAGCATAGACGCAGTTCAAACTTGAACATGGGACACATAAATGGATACATTATGTAGGATTGAACAGAATCGTAGCTTCGTAATCTACAGATGAAAGCGCAATAAACATGTGACATCGATCTGCAAAGACATTGGAGGCAGACATGGATGGGGACAACAGTGTTTTTGTTATTTCTCCTCCCAGAAGCATCATCATAATAAGGTCTTTAGAGGTCTGTGCTGAACAGATTTTCACTTGGCCCTTTGTGTCAAAGATCCTCACCTGGTCCTTGTAGTCGGGGCAGAAGGGAGCAAACCTTTCTGCCCTGACGATGGAGACAGCCTTCCTCTGTGACACATGCTCTTATTCACAGACCTCATTCATGTGCAAATCATCCTTGGACCCATTGTTCACAAGCTGTGCACTCAAATATGCGCTAAAGTAGTGCTAAATTTAACGGTAGGTAGGGCTGAAAAAAACAAAACAAAAAAACATTCTGTGCTGTCACAACTATGACAGTATCAGATTTAACATGTATTTGCGTTTGTTCAGAGGGTGGAAATTAAATTACATGCTCTTCGCTGGAACAAAAGCCAACATGAAGAAGTCTTTTTTAACAGCTTCATTATGAAATAAGATCAAACTGGAATACAAATCCACAAAAACAGGTAGTGTAGTGTGGTTTAGCCAACCAAGGTTATGTTAATATCCCAATTAGTCTCACAATTTGTGAGAAATCAATCAGAAAGATGAAATCTTTAAATTTCTATTGAGGTATTTTTCTTTGGGAAAAAAATGAGAGCGGAAGCTTCTGATTTTTCAGTATCAGCTAAAGATATTTATACTTCAACTATTATAAGCACAATAATGAAAAATAACAAAATAATTTATAATCACTTATTTTTAATACTGACTGAGATCAGCTGACAAACATTTATCAAAGACACCAATAGTTTTACATGACAAACTACAGTTAAAAGTGGAACATCTTATGCCCAGAAAATTAAATACTCCAAATATTATTAAATCCTAAAGATTGATCAGTCTCTCAAAAGTCTAACAAAATGGGTTTTGTATCTTAATTTAAATTCTAATTTTTAGGGTTAGGGGTTAGGGTTAAAAGAAAACTGCAACAGAAAACTCTGAAAAAGAAGTTTCAAAGCCACTGACATCCATCAGATTAAGATTCAAAACCTAAGAACCAGATGAAAAATCCAGGCCTAAAATTAATTCTGATACTAGCAGGCTCTCAGTTCTGGAGCAGGTTGTTAGATGTCCTGTTGATTATAATCAACCTGGATTCAGTTCATTGAACCGAATCCAGGTTGGATTTGAAAGAAAATGTTCTTAAATAAATTTTAAGTGGGGCTGACTGCATTTAGTTGGAGATTGTAGGTTTTATTTCTAATTTTATTTTTGATTTAATGCAAAAATGAGTCAATTATATATATATATATATATATATATATTTATATATATATATATATATATATATATATATATAAATACAGAAATAAATTAATAGATAAACTAAGTCATTGCCGTATTTTGCCTGAAACTATCTATGTGTTGCGGTGCTGAACTGGCGGTCAGTGAATCCACCTATTGAGCAGAGCAGAGAACTGTCCTCGGTGCTGAAACGTTCGAATACAACCTATTTTCTTTACGTCCTTCTCGACAACCTTGTGTGATAAAGTGGTTTCTTTGTATATTTATTCACTTTAGTATACTCACGAGATAAACTTGACATCTACAACCATACATTCCCAATAGCTGTAAAAAAAAAATGTTTAAAAATAAGTTGCTCAAATCCCCACTCTACTTTCTTATAAAGAACAGTTTTTAAGCATATACACATTAAGACTGTAGCGGTACATTAATCTTATGATACAATAAAATACATGATATTCTGCTCACAATACGATATATATCACAAGATTCGGCAAATAATGTGATTTGATACATTCATTTCTGAAAGATTTTAGAGGGACAGAGTGATTTTGGTGACATTTTCTGACTGTTCCATATACTTGGATTGAATTAATTGATGGTGTAATACTGGTGTATTTTTTATTTATTTTTTGTCATACATTTGCTTTGTTTAAATGTTAATTATGGAGCTTTGTGTGTTTGGTTATGGAGAAAAGGAACCTTTTTTTGTCTTATTCACTTATGTAATGTAATTTATCCATTTCATTTCATTATTTAATTCATTGTAAGTGGTTGTTTAATTACATGTCATTTTTAGTGTACATGTGCAACTGGGTAAGAAATGTCATGTGTGATAGTTGTCATTTAATTCATGTGGATTTGACATAAAACTTAAAGTAGGATTTAATGTATTGATACTCGCAGATGAAAAATTGATACTTTTTGAGGACAAAAAAAATATTGATAAATATCGTACAACTGATAAAATTACACAGCCATAACATACATACAGCTTGTAGTTATTTAGTATGTAGTTTCTTATAACTGTATAGTATTATTTTTCTGGTGCTGTCAAGTTGCCCTTAGCACACAGTGTCTCATTTTTATTTTTTTATATTTTTACCATTATGTGAATCTACATGCTTCCATTTGCCTTTCACTTTGCTGCTTGTATACCTGAATTTCCCCACTGGTCAGGCAACACAATCATGGGGAAGAGTGCTTACTTGACAAATGTCCAGAAAACAGTCACTGACCCCATCCGCAAGGAGGGGCACAAAGATCGATGCTAGACAATCTGATTTTTCACAGTTTTGTATCCACGCATATTCATAGAAAGTCGAGAGGAAGTAAACTGCATGAAAGTTGCGTCAGCAACAGGGATAACACACAGCCTTGAGAGGACAGTACATGCCTAAACTTAAATCTAACCAAAGCTCAATTCACACTTTAACTCTAAACCCAACCCAAAAACAGCAGCTCTTCTTATAAGGCCCTGGCTTTGGCTCCCATACAGCGTTATTGATACTCATAACACAGCATTTGTTGGAAAATGTATCAAATACAAAACGCACAAACACACACCCTACTTGCGAAGGGTGTTGATGACTGTCATCAGTCTTTGACATGATTGTGTAGCCTATTGACCCATGATGAGACATCATTTGCAGGTGTTTTGATACAAAGGCGATACATTTTTAATACAATGCATGTAAACATGTGGTTTCAACTGTAACTGAGTCAACATTAACATGTTGCTATAATTAACCTGGAATGATGGTATCAACTTAAGACATTCACAATGTAACTCTAAAAATTGGATATTTACTTGACTTACAAAGTCACTAAATGTTCTATGAGAATTATTGTATGCATTGGATTCTATAAATGGTAATATGTTTCAATCTTTCACATAACATTGCCATTTTTAAACCTTCTGCAAACTTTAAAACAACCTACTGACGGATGTGCAGCAGAGCATGAAACATCATAAACAAAAGACTTGGATACATAGCTTAAAGGAGCTTTCTAAACTGAACAAACTGTTTCTCTTCAAACATTCAAGGACATAAATCAGAATAGCTTAGGCAAACATTTTTACTAAACACAGTTGATCGGGGGTAAAGGATTGTTTAACTAGGTTTAATGATGTCTGATCTCTTAAAAAAAAAAAAAAAACGCACACACACAGGCTTGTATAATCAAACGCAAAAGCTTTTGTCTCTTTAACACACATACCAAAGAAGATGCAGAAGAGGCCGCATCAGAATGAATGAATATTTAATTGAGGTCTATTGAGGCAGAAGATCAAAATGACCTTGCTTTAAATGATTATTCAGAGCAAAGTAAGAGTAGGGTGGTGTGGAGAATGGAAGCCGCACACTGAAGAGCCATTTTGCAACGCTGCTCAACAATCAAACATGGAGATCTGGAGTACAGGACACAATTTCTCCAACTGCGGTGCACCATAATGCAGCCACAAGATATGTTGTATTTTGAATAATGGACTTGAGTGCAATCAGAAGTCTGAGCATCTCAACATATCACAGTATTTCTTCCTTTCATGCCGTAAACTTGTAGGTAAAATGAGGCTGAATAAACTGGAATGGGGAAGCCATTCTTTCCCATTTTCTGCCCGCTGTTTGGTAGCAGGCTTTCGATGTTTGGTTCTTCTTTTAAATCAGCTTTGAAATGTTACTTGATTGTCAAGCAGGAATACAGCTGCTTCTGCAGGCATGTACATCTAATGAAACCACATTATATCAGACCTTGACCTGTCAGTCAGGAGAGCTTCTCTGTGTATCACAAGTGCATCACTCCATTTACTGAAAGGCTTGTATTTACTCAACATGCAACTGATAGACGATATTGTAATGGTCAACTACTTTGATTGACGGCAACTATAAAGTGACATTGGAATTTGAAAAAGTAAGCTTCAGCTGTGAGTTTCTTCTCATCTACAACATTCTATGAATGAATAAATATTCTATATAAGAGCAAAAGGGAAAAATAGTTGACTTACAGTGAAGCAGCCTCAACAGGCACTTTTATTTAGTTTTTCTTGTTCAAAATAACTATCGTGCCTTGTATTTTAATATTTTGAGTAGATGAGCTAAATCTTGGGAGAAAACCTAAAGTTGCCAGAAACCTGAGACTGAGGTGGAGATTCACATTCCAGCAGGTGAATGATTCCTAAACCTACAGCCAGAGCTACAATGGGCTGTTTTAGACTAAAGCACGTCACGTGTTAAAATGGCCTAGTTAAAGTCCAAACCAAAATCAAACTCAAACCGTGACAAAAGAATGCCTTTTTACTGATGTTCTCTATTGAGTGAGAGCTTGATCTATTTAGCAAGAATGGACAACAATTACGACTAGACGTGGAAAGCTGGTAGAGACGAATCCAAGAAGACTTATAACAGTAACAGGTGGATCTGTAAGATGTTAATCAATAACCAGAGTAAACATGTACACTGGACTTTTCAAGTTTTTATTTGTAAAAATAAAATAAAAAATTATCCTTCCACTTTACATGTATGAAATAATAAGTGTTAATTCCATTAAATCACTCCGAAAATATATTGTTTGTAAAAAAGACTAAATGTATTTGGACACAATGAAAAGAAACTTTTACTAGCAAGATCAGCTTTTCATCACACTTACACAGGAAGCATTTATTTCAAATTGCAGAGTTCTAACAAAAAAATTAGATATGATGAGCTGACCACTTCTCATAATTGGCTTTAATCTGAAATGTAATGGAAATCGAGACGCTCATTCCAGACATGTTGAATTAATCTAGGAAATTGTTTCATTTAATAAAGACAAAAAATATTTCTACAACTCAAGAGTCCTCATGGAAGAAGTTCTTTACTATAATTATTTTTATAATGAGGTTGAAAATCAAGTAAATAATTATCACATACATGAGTATTAACATAACCTATTAAGTAAAATAGATGGATCTGAATGAGAAGTAACAACAAAAAGCTCAAATGCTAAAAATACAACTCAAAGGTAGAACCAGTAATAAGGAAATTATTAATTTAGCTGAATGAATGAGGAAAACATTTTAAATTTACATTCTTATTTTTATTTTAGATTTCAACTTATGTTTGTTGGTGTAGCTACACCATCAAACAGCTTCAGATTTACACAATATTGCCTTATTTTACTTTCCCTAGCGATGCATGTTCCTTTTATCAATGGTAATTTGGAGGCCTATGTGAAAGACATTGCCCCAAAGTGAGGAAATAACTGAAAAGGTCTTTTAACCTTAAAAAACAAAAAACAAAAAAAAAAGTTTTTGGACCATTATGCAAATATATTGGCATTTCTCTCTGAGGCAATAATTCAAATCCTAAAAAAAAACCTAACATTTGAGTGAGGGATCACTCATAGTAGTGAATTTCCCTTGTTTCTGATTACATATTTTAGCAAAGTCTCCAAAGATACGAATCACGAATCACATTTTTACATGCACACATTCCTCCCAATGTGTAGACACAGCTCTCATTCACCGTTTACTTTCCCAGAAACAGCTGATTAGGGGACTTCATTGGTTACAAGAAAGATTGACTCATTCAAAACATCTTTCCTTGCTCTCTCTCTTATTAGTTTCAATAAACATATGTAAAGTATCTGTAAAAAATATAGCTTTTGAAATTTTGGCACTCATAAAATTAAACAATTTTTATCAAAACATTTCTGCATTAAAAAACATAGTGTACCGTGCCAATCAATTACTGTATGCTGATCATAGGCATGAATGTTGGATCTATTTGGCTTTTAAGGATGCTTTTCAATTTATTTATTTTTTTTTTTTTGGAACAATTACACATTTATGTAGCCTTCAACTTCAATTTCAGCCTTGGGGCAGAATTTCTCAAATCCACAGAGTCAAAATTGTATATGCATGCTTGAACATACCCTTCTCAAATTGCTAAAAAAACAAATAACGTTTTGTTCTCACCAATGAACTTGGCGACTGGACATTTAAACACTGTTCCTATTAAAAAGAACATAGCTTGGTTTAAAAGGCTTTTAGATTTAGTGCTTTGATATTTTTGATTGATTTGAAGTCAGGGTATTTTCAGTCTGCTTTAATCATTCCAACACCAGTTTGGGGGGGAAATCCTGTTTTTTTGGGATCACTGCACTGATACCACAACCAATTTTATCCAAGATTTTCTATCCAGCAGCTGGCTAAAAAGCATTTTGATAAGTTTTTTTTCTTGTATCTCATTTGATGGTGGCAGTTTGGGTTGTATGAATTAAACATGGACAGAATCGTTGCTTTAAAAAAGCAACATTAAGCTTCTCGTTTGGCCTCAACCTGAACAAGACTTAAATGTATGAAGTATCTAGCTTTAAAGTCAGGTCTGTGCCTGCATATAGTTGAGCTTGTCCTTATGATTTTGACCCACGTTTAGGTAAAATTCCAAATAAACTCAAGCCTGTGCATCAAATTGATAGTTTTAAAATTAACTGAAGCAATATTACATTATATTATTGCACCTTATAAAGGGACAGTTCGAATCATTTAAGGTCCCACGTTAAAAGCATTAATGGCAACAATGAATGTATGTAAACCTCAGAGTGGCAATGTAGGTAAAAATGTCAATGAAAAACATGAGCTGCTTTGATAAAACCAAACAAGCATAAGAGACGAGCTCCATCCATTGACAACCTGAGTCTGAAATCCCATTTTTAACTGCAACACGTACTTGCGCCAATAACAGAGTGAAAGAAATGATATGAATAGCATCCCAATTGTCTCAGTGGCACAGACTCAAAGAAGATCTTCATAAAAAATATTCCTGTTAGTACACATTAGTACAATATAACTCCACTTTCACCATGAGCCATCAGTCGCACACAAGTATCTGTTGACATGCTCCTTAACTGGATATTATGTTAGGGAACCTTTTAGCAAACTGTAAATTGCTCTGCCCCATTCCCTTTCCTGTGCTGGGTCAGGGCCGACTGAAGCCATTATTGGTAATGAATGTGGAGTCCTACTTTGAAAGGTTCAGGCATATAAAGTCACCAAAAGCTGACTAATGGAATCCTGCTGACACTGTGTGCCAGGGGGCTTTTACCACATCTCAGCTTGGAAATTTTACACGGCAGAAATAATGAACTATAAATGTAAACCTTGGAATGTAGCCTCCCACACAGTTAATAATAGACACAGGGTGTTCAATGTGCGGGAAAATCCTAAATTACAGAAGACTATTTTGCAATATAAGCATAATTTCAGCTACTTATGAGTCATTAGCACACTAAAAGAGAGAGGTTTTAACCACATCTTTGTACTTTCAGTTCACAAATCTGTTCCGGCCCTAAGAAAATGTTTAGAGCATTTGTTGGGGTCTCTAAATGTTCTGAGTTTGCTAGCGCTGCTACACTTTGTGCCCTGAGAGATGAGCCTCTTCAGCGGGTTCACGGGTCACACCGGAGCGAGCAGAGTGGCCATTGTGCTTTGTCGTTTCACAGGTGACTCACATCACTACACTCCAGCTTGCAGCAAGTAGAGCACTCTGAGATGCTTGCAGCATTCGAAATGCAGGATTTTCAGCCCAGTGCAAACAAATCACTTTAAAAGATCAGTTTAATCTATTTCGAGCTGTTATTATGAGCCGGGAGAGTTGTTCAGATAAAGAGACTGAAGCGGGGTTAACATCAGAGCGTTGGACAACTCTTCACATACTTTATCCAGCGTGAGAGCTGTCAACTTTATTATTTGTTTTTACAATATGCTGTGCATATGATTTAGAATGCAGACCAATAAAAGTATGGTCAGGGGGTGAATAACTAAGAGCCGATCTGCCATGTGTCTCGCACTGATATAATACGGAGCATTGCAGAAACATCAATGATAAAAGTCATGGGTGCCATCACTGCTTGCGCTGAAAGTCGGAGGACGTAGGGCCGCTTCAATCTCGAAGTCGCTGTCATCAGATTCCTGCCAAAAGTCTTTACAAAACACAAAATCACATGATTAAAGCAAGATCTCCTGCAAAAACAACAAAGTTAAAAAAGACAATATTAAGAGAGCGCTATGTAACATTGCAAAAAAAATAAATAAAAATAAAACCAGTTTCACTTTTAACACAAATAAAAGCAGCTTTCTTTGCTCTTTATTATCTTTATCATTTATTTTTACCAGTCTGCTAGCCAAAAGAGCCAAAAACATTCTCCTCTATTAGTAGTAAATTATAAAACAATAAAAATGATAGTATATTTATATAAAAAAATAAATAAATAAGAGGCAGAATCTTCCCCCAAACAGGTCGTTTTAGTTGTTTATCATCTGAATAAGTGGCTTCAAAAGAAGCTTTCAGCGGACTAGATTTGGCTTCAAGATTTTTTTTTTCCTTCAAAAGACTCAGCTGCAATCACAGAAAATTTTAATCAAACGGTTGAGAGTTTTTGTGAAGCTCCAATTTTACAAGAATTTCCACTATGCTAACAGGCAATTTTTTTATGGTGGTCTGTTTGGTGTAATTAACATATATTACATTAGACACCAGCGTCTACACTCACCTTTTGTTTGCAAAGCAGAATGAACCTTTGAACTTCCTTTCCTGGAAATACAGAGCTAGTTAGTAGACAGGTAAAAGTTTAATTTTTTATTTTTTTCCGCACAAAAAATGCAAGTATAAAATTTACACCAAAATCAGTAATTGTGCACACAGTACATTAAAAACTAAGCTGAAAGTTTATACTTCAAATATAAAACATACAACGTAAAAATCACTCAGAATCTTTGAGAATAAAGAGACACAAATCAATCAGTTGCACAAAATTGACACAACTCTGCCACACAGAAGTGAATAAGGTTTAGCTATACTCAGACACTAAAGCGGGAGGAAGTTTGTTGACGGCAAAAGACTTCCACAAGGCCCTCTTTATTCAAAAATAGCCCAAAGACCGGGTTGCCAGGTTCCCATAGCTCCGGTGATATCGCTATGTAAATGTGTGACCTCCGAAAAGGCTTTGATCTACCTCGATGCATATGCAATAAGGCCACCCCCTCCACTTTTAAAGGCGTCCTCTTTAATTTACATCATGACAGAGCCTATTCAAAGCCCCTACATCATATTCCCATCGTCTCCCAGGTTAGCGTACAGATCCACATGGCTTTTCCGTCATCTATTTCACACATAGATGAAATGTCTATCTTTTACTTTTTGAAGAAAGTAAGAAATAATGCAGTTTGTTTTGTTGCACTACGGAAAAAGAGCTGTGTTACGATTTCTTCCATCTGCATCACTACAGACCCATGACCTCTTTGATTGTTGTCCTCTCAATCACCCTCATCTCCTCCGCTAAATCTTGGCACATATGACTGAACGAGCATGAGGAGTAAATTACCTTGGCTCCATTCCAGTTGCTCATGCTTAAAACTATACATTGGTGCTTTGCAAGACTCGAGAGGAAAGGAGAAAAAACGATGAACCTCCCTGGCCAAACTGGAAGATTGCTTTTGTGTTAGAAACTACATAACAATCACCGCAGTATAACCTGTAAATTCATATAAGAGTGTTTCCTAGTAAATGAATAGTTCATAAATTTGTTCAGACAATACATTGAAGCATACAAAAAATGTGAAAGTTAAGAACAGATAATTAGCAAACTAGCAAATGCAATGGGTAAAATGTCCACTTTGGGTCATTTCAGAAATTTTGAAAATCAGAAATGTTCAGCACAAATATTTAACAAACACTTACTACATAAAGTAGTATTAGTAGAATATTTGACATATTTCCTGTTTTGCTCTTGATAGATATTAGCTGATATTCGATGGTTTAGCTGGAGTATCTGCTCAGTTAGCCAATTTGCAGTCAGCTAGGTTGTAGACATGTCACTCGTACCTTGCTGTCGTTAGCAAACTAACACTATAAAGATTTTCATATTTTTGCAGCTGCAAATTTTTAAAAGCTTGGTACTTGAACACACATGAATAGTCTTTCATTTGAGTAAATAAACCTGAAAATGGTTACGCAACAGGTTTTGCGTCTTTGCTACAGCATAAAGATAATGAGTTCCTGTAAAGTCAGAGAAACTCTCACAATAGTAGTGTTCATGTTTTTACGCTGAACAACAGATAAGTTCAAACAGTAATGCTTAACAAAAACACCAATGGAGGGATAGTCATTTAAAGCTGCGGTATAGAGGACCCAAAGCGGACCACGATGCAGCAAAAACACAGCAATAATCGGTGAAATTACTTCCTCTCCTCTGCCGCAGTAATAGCCGTTTCACAGAGCAAATTGCGCATTTCTTTTCTCGAACTTCCCCCCACAGAACGGGAACGGCCTATCAACAATTCCACTTCACTGAGGCGCAGTATTGATTTTAAGACAGAATCATTACCACAATGAACCAAGCCTGGATCTGACCCCACGGACCTGAAAATTCAGTCTCCACAAACATTTATCACAGTTCATCTTTTCCCGAATTTCCCTTAAACGAGGCAATGATCTGAATATGTAAGAACTGGCTGGCATGTGTTTCACAGGCTAGAAAGACAGAGGTGAACATTATGTGTGAAATGATGCAAATTACAGTTGTTGTAATGTATTTCCCCCCTATTGTTGTATCTGTTCACTTTATGTGGGATTTGAAATTGTTTCATGTTCTTGTTTATCTCCGAATATAGCAGTTGTTCCCAATAATCTTTAAAACCAAACTGACCCCACAGACTTTGTTGTTCCTAATCTTGAGGAAACACATTTTTAGTTCTCACTTTGATTTAGGGTAATTTATGTTTTACTACTAGGCATGTGTCCATTACCATTACATGGTAAAGCAAGGTTTTAAAGTTTTTTATGTTTTTTGCCAATTTTATGTCAAACCTTTCCAAACTTTCAAAGTCGCTTTTAAAGAGATGCAAGAGAATTTTGAGGGGGTTTTTTTCCAGCTGTATTTTTCAGAATAAAGCTGCATATTTGGCTGAAAGCTGCCGGTCAGCTGAAAATAATTGATCAATAAAATTAAAAAAAACTGTACACATGTCCCTCAGAAACAAGAAGTTAAATTCAGTTGGTTTGAGAGAAATCCCAGCATGTAAGGAAATTTTAAACTAAAGTAGGGTAAGCCATCCCTTTTATTAAGGCGGTGTTAAAAGTGTAGATCGCTTAGACAATCAATTGCAAGCTGGCTACCGGAGCATATAGCCTGAATAATTATCCAGCTTTTGTGTTATGTTTAATTTTGGAAAGTACCAAGATACCCTTAAAGCAGCTTACATTTACTAAAAGTTTTCTCAAATTCCACCACATTCTATTTGCCACTTTATAATATAGTCATTGAAAAGTTACAGCATAAAAATGAGCAAATTTTAATATCATGAAAGTATGAATTGCTTTTGGTGATCGCTATAAAGTAGTGTATGTATTTGAGGTCAGAAATGCACTGACATATAGTTAACATATACAAATATTTACATTAATAAACAGTCCTTGTCTCCTATTTCACGCACAATAATTGTTAGTGAAAGAAACAATGCTACTTTAAGAATATCACAGCAACTTACAACTCACTAAAAGAACTCTGACCTATTTCTCAATTTGGAATCCATTTCTCATTTGATCTAGCATTTGCAAGCAGCATCTGCAGCCACTTAAAAAAGTACTCAATTATATTAATAATGACAAATTACAACAAAAGTGTTCAGACTAATGCACCTAACAGTATAATGCTTAAACAAATGCAACAGCAATTTGCGTATGAGGTGAGTTAATGCCTATACTCAAATACACAACCATAAAACCTTTAACTGCAAATCAAGCAAATTCATAACACCAGTGTCCAAGAGTCACAAAGATGCATTTTCCATTTTATCCAGGAGTCTCACCAGGAAAAAGCAGGACTGTCAAGGAAAATAATGCTTACCAAGCATTTATCACTGCCTTGCCGACAGCTACAACCTGCTTTTATTTATCCTAGGCTTTTTTTTTTTTAAGCCCCTGTCGCCCACGCACAAATGCTAATAGCACAATAGCACTTTTTGCTCGGCTGTGCTTGTCTAAAGGTAAAGGGAGACCCATCACCTCATCATTCCCATCAACTCCTACTCCCATCCCAGCTATGACCCTGCAAAAACATTGTTTAGGCTCCGCTTAGATGTGCTCTAACGGGCCTGAATGGTAGCAGGATGTAGCCCCTCCGTGGGGGCAAACAGTGAGAGGCGCCTGTGAGTGCAGCATGAGTGGGTGCTCTCCAACGTGTGAGTGCTCTCTGCTGGCAGCGAGCAAGTACTGCAGCTCAACGTGAGAGGTATCTGGGCCACTGATTTCAACACAACACGCTCTCCCAGTGACTGGTGGCGGTCTAGTGGAGACTGTCGGTGTAAAGGCTGGATGAAGGGCAGCGCATTCATGGCGCTTCTGTTGCTTTATAGCCCAGACAAGGGGTGGCAGAAATTGATTGGCTGTTTCTGCAGCTACACTTTAGAAAAGAGAATCTTTTATTACAGCCTATTACACCAGCCCTTTTATTATAGTATATTTTGTGCTTTTGGGGGCTTGTTTCTTCCAAGGTCTGAACTCACCGATATAAATATTCAGAAATATTCAAGAATAGAACGTGTCAAAAATAGAATTGCATGTTTTATAATCGCACAAGATGTTAAATCCTAAAAAGCAAGTGTAGTACAGTGACCTCCACTGGTCAGACTTTCTAAATGCTGCCTTTCTTCTTAGTTATTTTAGGGAGTAAGGGTTAATGGTTATCAGGTGTGAGTGATATCAGATTACTTTGAGGTCTGACCTGTCAATTCCAAATGTAACACCAATCCTGAAACTAATACATGTTTCGGATACATGTATTAGTCTAACAGGTTTTTTATTTTCTATTTTTACCAGATTATCTCCATTATTGTGAAAAAAAAAAAAAAAAAAAATTATATTTATATATTTTTATGTGCTTAGAAAGTGCTTCAAGTGTTTAAAGTTCTTTCTTTATATATAATCAATGAAAATAAAATAAAATAAAATATTTTTAAGAGTCTAATCAGCTGATCAAAGAAAATAAGGAGAAAATTGGCTCATTATGATCTCGGTTCAGGTGATTGGTGCATCTCTAGGTTTCTCTTATTGCCTAAGCTGAAAGTGGCAAACCCAACAACGTTTGGTGTAAAAAGCAGAAAACAATTAGTAATTTCTTTATTTTTCTATGAAGTGTGCTTCCACAATGACACATTCAGAGAAGAAAAGAAAAAATAATCCTTCTGATGTGCCACATTGCTTTTCTTCTTTTTTCTTTTTTGTTTAACTTAGCTCACTGTTGGATTTTGTAGCAGAAAGACCACTCCATCCCCACTCCTGCTCTCGTTTTTATTTTTCCTCCTTTTCCCTCCCCTCTCTCAGCTCACGTCCCCCTCCAGCCCTCCATCTGTCTTTTAGGTGAATCGTCAATGCTGCAAACGCAGCCCCCACCTCACGCGAGGCAGAGGGGAGGGGTCTAAAGGGAGACAGATAGAGCTTCTGATTTTGACACATAGTGATTTGAGGTCGAATGCTTGAGCACATCCTGTTGTCCAAACCAAAGCTGTAAACCACTAATGGTTGAGTCAAGGTTTTTGTCAAGCAGGCTCTAGGCATGGCACTTATTATCCCGTTGGACGGCTGCGCCCTTTTGTTTTGTCCGTCTGCACGTGCGTTGAGGATGTTTTCTTTTTTTTTTTCCTGGGTGGAAAAGGGTGGGTGGGTTAAAATGGTAAGTTAAAAACCTGAACTGAAAAATAAGAAGGGAGTGGCGTCTAAAAATGCCTGCAGAAGAGAAAAGCAAGATTATTCCCTCCACAAGAGGAAGCAGCGGCATGCACTCGCATACAAAGGGGAACAAGTGGTCTTTACATGGAGTGCAGCTGCTTATTAAGACTCACTCCTTCGTGCATTATTCTTTTCATCCCCACTCAACCACAAAGTGATTTGACTGCAAAAGATTTACAATGGGGAAAAAAAAAATCTGTAATAAATGTTGCAGATCAGCCGCCTCCCTGCAAGTTATAACACAATAAACAGAACAGTCCATAAAAAGTATCAGACTGAAAAACGCTGTGTGGGAGAAAGCAAAGCAGAGGGGGGAAAAAAAAAAAGAATATGAAAGACTCCAAATCTCTCCAACTCCATAATGGAGAAATGAGCGCATATAAATGTGTTAAGAGTATCTCCTTGCATCTTGTATAGACTGCATGTTTTTAATCTGTAAAGCTTATTAAGGCCGAGTCATTACTATGCAAAGCAGCACCCAGAGCTTTTCTCTCGCTTTTCAGCCGGGAGCAGTGTTTGGCCAATAGCACTGGCCCCCCGCCTCTCATTCTGCATTCATAACATGCAACATTTGCACAATGTATCTCTCAAAGGCCCTGAATAGAAGGCCTTAATACTCATGTAAACAACTGCAAACCAATTACTTAATGAATCGAGCCCACACATAATGAGGAGCTTCACAAAGGGCTATAAATGCATTTTTGTACCAAAGCCTCTGCTTTAAACTACAATCCCTCTGCTGTAGTCCCAGGCTTAACAGGCAAATCATAATTATTGTCTAAGACAACAGAGACGGAGCCATTTTTGTATATTTCGAGTCCAGCTCCGTCCTCCTTTTGAAGTCACTCATCAGCTCGCTGACAAAATAAAGCAAATAATTAACAAGCGGGAGAGGAGAGGAGGGAGAGGAAAACACGGGATGACAGGGGAGGAAAAGGCAAAGAGGGATGAGGAAGGGGCAAGAAAGACGGAGAGAAGGAGAAAAGCTGCAGTGTTGTGCTTCTGTTGAAGTGTGAGGCTTCCAGACCACTTGTGGTAGCAATAAACTGCAAAAGTAGCTGTGGTAAGGAAAATGCTTAAATCAGAGCACAGCGGAAAAATTAGAGATATCTGTGCTACGACAAGGGGAAGATTAGGATGTCTCTCTCTCCCAACTGAGAGGAGATTACAATGTCAGGCATGCCTAACTACCCATTTGTCCTATTTTACTTACACACACACCTTATGTCTCACCATTGCATTCGGGATGTCAGCATTTTGCCCAGCAAATTTTGTTTAATCACACACTTTGTGGATTCCACATGCACATCCCTGACTGGGAGGCAGACACCACCTCAGAAGGGCTTTTTTTTTTTTTTTTTTCCCAAAATTGGCTCATGTTTATTAAATACGTTGGTCAGTGGAGCTGGCAGGGGCAAGAGTGAGGAGGACCACAATAGAGCCAGGCCATTAGACCCTTCCATGGACTAATAGGCAGACTGGAGCGCTTGTTTGACAGGGAGATACAGACTTCAGCCCTCGTGTCAGCGTGTTGCCCAGTAATCACATGAAATCAGAGAAGATTATTCCTCATAACGTTTACCCAGCCATTACTAAAGCCCAAATGGGTCTGTGGTGAAGAGGCGCTCTGAGGACCTAAAAAGCGATTGCAGATTTGATGAAGTTGTGTTGATATTCAAATGCAACCGAGACGGTGTGAGCTTCTGCTGAGCCAGTTATCATTAGACGGTAAATAATGTTTGGAGGGTGACAAATGAGAGGACATTTGTCCTTATCGACTCTCGAGTCCCCTTCTTCTGAAACAGTTTTCGGTGATTCTGTTCTTGACATGATCTGTTTGCATTCTGACAACAAGGCTGGAAACAGTAGTATTACGGCTCCAATTTATTTTTCGTGGCAGCTGATTTGCTTTTGAATCCTGGAACCCTGGTTGAACCCGGCTAACAGTGAGTAAGAGGGGCTTTAGGGGCCTTTTGTCTTTGTAAGCGAGTTAATGGGTGGCGCCCCCTTGATCTTATGGAAATGAACAGGGAATTATGAGAGCCGCCATGCAAATGTACATCAACCACTTTAGTGTCTGGTGGCCCATTTCCTGTGGCCCGTTGAATAACAACAATGTTCTTACCGAGGGTAAGGGTCTTGATGTGAGGAGCGTTTGGCCCTCCCCAGGTCCTCTTCATGGCCATGATTTATTCCTTAAAAGAGCAAACAAGCCCAGATAAAACCATTTGATTCCTGATTGATCTCATCACAGACTAATTCACCGTCCATACTTGCATTCATACTTATAAGGAAGCTCAAAACTAGTCCTGGGCTCCTCTTAATATGCACAAATGAGGAAACAAGAGACATTAAGATTTTAAATGATCAAGTTGCAGTCGCTCACCCGAAAAGCTGCTTTCCTCCTCCTCCTCTTCAGAACTCGGCAGTCTTTTCTGCATGGCTGACTGTTTAAGTAACTGATATGCTTTTGTCTCTGCTCAGGGGTCACACACACAGACACAAACACATACAAAGTCACGGTCACATATTTGCTTAAAAGGCCGGGTTTCTGACTTCCACAGGTTTTAGTGTTTGATGAGGCGACATGATGAATTTTGTTTTAGTTGTTTTTTTTGGTTCACTGCTGATAAGGGAGTGAGATACCCGTGACTGAAACAATATCTTGGGAAACAATATCTAAGGGGAAGAAATGGTGTTTATTGGGGGAGAGAAAAAAAATACAAATTTGTGATAAATTTCAATGTATTTTAATTGGATTTTTAGATGATGGACCATCAAAGAGTAGAGCAGTATTGTGATTCCAGCCTCTCCTGTCACATGTGGATTAAATCCAAAGTTGTGTACCATCTGCATATCGGTTTATGACCGTTAAAATGCTGTGAGCTAGACTGGATGACGGAAACTGATAAGTGTAAAAGCACTTGGTGTCTTCAGAATGACTAGAATAGATCTAGAGAAGTTCATACCACTTACAGTTTAAAGATTACTAATCATTCACTCAAGTGATTTGGTGTTTCTGACACTGGCTAGGAGAAAAAACAAACATATGGGGGAAACCTAAAAGCTGGAAAAGACTTGAAACTCTGCTTCGTGTGTGATTGCTTATGTCATCACTTTTAATTATTTTATTATTTTAGTCTTATTTCATATCTTAGATGTACTGTTTATAAAAGCTCATCAAGGGACAAGTCCTGCAAATCAACTTACGCTATAAGCGCCATGACACAGGCATGGGAGCGCTACTTTATTCAGTTTCTTTATTGTGCGTCTGTCCCTGTCAAATAAACTTAATTAATAAATAAATAAAACTTGGTCAGAACTTTAATTTCCAACAGGACACCGACCCTCAACAAACAGCCGGAGCTGCAATGGAATGATTTAGATCAAAGCATATTGATGTGTTAGAATGACCTAGTCAAAGTACAGACTTAAATCCAATTGAGAAGATTGGCTTGGAAATGTTCACAGACACTCTCCATCCAATCTGATGTAGCCTGAGTTATTTTGCATAAAAGAATGAGGGGCAAAAATCTGAAGATGAGCAAAGCCGATAGAGAAAAGTTTGAAAAGATAATTGCATGACAATTTTTCAAATTTTAGTTTGTATAAAATTATGAAATCCATGTTTCGTAACTTCTTTACGACACAATTATGTAGAACATTTTGTTGGTGTATCACATAAAACTCCATTAAAATATATTTCAGTTTGAGTGTCTAACATGACAGAAAGTGAGAACTTTCTATACCAACCTTTTTTAAGGGGTGTCAATACTTTCTAAGACAATGTATAGTTGGGGTGATTACTGAAACAATATTCTTAAATAAAACAGAAGAAGGCCATGCAAGTGAAAATTATGTCCACATTTGAAATCAGGAAAATAATATTGTGATCTCTTGTGGCCAAATCTATCAATACCTAACTAGTTTTAAAAGTAATTATTCAGTTTCTGACACTGAATAATACAAAATTTATTTTTTTGCTGAAAGTGTTGACATAGGATAGCAATCTCCCAGAGCTCTTTGCGCAGCCTCCGTTTTTACATCTACCCACTAAGGCTACAGGTACACATCTCTGAGCAATTACTCTCAGTTCCAAGGTCATGGTATTTGATTGCGACACTGATGTTGCTCAGAAAAGCAAAATCTTTTCCTTGCAAAATCTTTAGTAATTTTTTTTTTTTTTTTTTTTTTTTTTTAAGCTGGTTATAGCTCTTTTGATTAGGTGTACAATTTCAAACTGGACTCATTTTGCAGGCTGTGGACCTTAGGGATGCGAAGACATGAAAAGCCCAGTTGGAAATCGGACAGCCACGGGTAATGTGGGAATGGCTTTACATTTCAGAGGTGAGCTGAGGGATGGGCACACCAACTGCTTCCAGGATGCCGTCACATCTAGTACTTTTTCAAGTCCAGCCCTGCCGGAGCATTGTTTAGAAGATAATGAGAACCGATGACAGATCTTCTGCACTGCCTACACTGGCGCCCTGACAATTAAAGCAAACCGCATTATGCCGGGCCAGCGAATTATGAGTCCTGCCAAAATTCATCGGACCAGGCTGGAAACACTGCTAGTGTTTTCTTGGGAGATAATTAGAGAGAACTAGCATGGCTCTTCAGGTGGGACTTTGACCCTGGATTCACCTTGATCATCCTGCCTCAGCCATTGTGTAAAGGAGCCCATTATTCACTGCAGTGGGAAGAAAAACAAACCACAACATAAGGACAGTGTGAATGCTGAGGCACCAGCAATGCCTTTTTACCTCTAATAGGACCACTTTCCACCAGGCTTTTGTCCTGGCTGTCCTCTTCAGTGCTTTGTAGTTCTGTAAGAAAGGAAAGCACACACTGAGAAGCAACGCAAGGGAGAAAGTGAGTCTTGGGCAAAAATTGGTAAGGGGGTCCTTCTTTATATCTGAATGAAAGACTGCATAAAAACTGGCAAAGTAAATAACATGTTCTTTGCAAACATGCTTTCCACAAAAGAACATGCATGTTTGTCTGTATAAAAGAGTCAAAAAAACAAAAGTAAAATAGCAATGAATAAGAGTTTACATCTATGAAGAAGATCAAAGAAACTGTCTATGGAACCTGAATTGAACGATTTCCAGCTTGTTTGGCCTTGACCAGTGGTTGGCTTTTTGTAAGCTCAAAAATCTAGTCCTTTTGGGTGATGCGTTCCATGTCATTCTAACCAAAGCAGTCTTCAGTGTGGATGCTGTTACTCAGAGAACGGTACTTAACAGTCGCTCTTCGCCGCATCAGTGAAGCAAGCGGAAGCAGAGACTTATTTAAAAAGAAACTATTTCTATGACATGTCAAAACATGCCTGAGGTTTGTTGAGGCTGTAATATGGCAATAGAGGGTAAGGCTTTCAGCAGATAACAGGAAGGCTGAAGAAAGTAGAACACTGCTCCATTTTATTTTAAGCTTTTAGCCTCCATCTGTAAGGGAAAATCCTGGATTCCAAACATGATAGATACAGAAAAAGAGAAAAAAAAAAGTATTGTAACAGTTAACAGGAAGGATGAACCAAGGACAGCAACATTGCTGTATTTGACCTTTTTAAGCTTCAGTCTCCATTGTCATGGAACGTGCTGGGTTTGACAATGATTTTTGAAAAAGCCTTTCAAAATCAGGCAGCAAAAGTAACACAGACTGTTAAGTATTAGCATAAATTGAAGTGAGCTTAAAACTCTGCAATAATCTAACCTTACTAAATGGTTAACTACCTGGTAAAATAAAATAATACAATTAAGATTTATTGTGATAAGTAATGGTTTTTGTAAGTCAAGATGCGTACTTCTGCTGTCTAGTCAATTTTTCCACTTAATTTCAATAAATAATATTTTTGAAAATATGATTAAATTTTGTCTGTCGTCTACAGAATAAGTGCACTGAAGAAGACTATTAGATAATGTGACTATTTATTTACTGATTGTATGTGACATGTACTGCCAGAAAAACTTGGATCATTTTTTAAATAATTATATAATCTCTTTTTTATTGATCTCATAAAAATGACAAAATATAGTCAGAAAATCTTCAGTCTATATTGTCTATTTATAAATAAATGTTAAAGAAAATGCCCTCTAACACACCCAGTGGGACATCACCTCTGCTTCTCATATTAATAACTGATGACCGTTTACTGTGGGAAGGTTGAAATAATTTTTTTTTCTTTACTTTTATTTATTAGTTTCTGGAGAGAAATTTGTGGAAAAGAAAACACCAACAGTTGACAGTGGCATAAGAAGCAGAGTTCAAATCTCGGTTCAATTGGTGCAACCTATAGATCTGATTACATGCAAGAACTTATTAAAATGAATTAAAAGCTCTGATTTTATTGTATTTTTTTGTACTAAGTGTATCATTTTTTTTTGCATACAACTGTATTAGAGCTCTCACTGTAAGCATGATGTGCGATATAAATATCTGCAGTTACCTTGGATGTGTTGCGTGTGTACCGATCGGGAGGGCTCCACGTCTGCGTCCGCCAAGGCGGAGGAATTATTGCACAAAGAAGAAGAGTCACTCTCATCCTCTGCTGAGGGGCCCTCCTCACTGGACCGGGAGAGAAGTGCCCTCAGCAACACTTTGGCCTGCGCACAGCACAAATTAAAACCACCTTCTTAATTGTTCTCATTTTGTGAAGGAAGCGTCAAATTGAACTTTGGCCATGGCTGCTCACGCCGAGGTGCAGCCATAATATGTGTTCATACACCAACATCCAATAACCTTAAAGTCCCCTCACTCGTTTAACAAAACAAAACAAAACAAAAAAAAAGATTATTTCTCACGCCGTTGCGCCTGCTCTCCCCTTCAATCACTTTAGCTTTTCTCACTCCCTCTCTTCTCATCCATGAGATTAGAGAATTTTCTAAAGAATGCAATCACCCTGCATGTGCAACACGTTTCAGATATCTTTCCTCTTGGTTGAGAGGATCGAGACAAACTACTCTCCTTCCCGCCTCTTCAGCTCATTTTTATCTCTGTGGTGATGAGGATACACAATTAAGAGAAGCTGTTCAGGGAGATGCCACACACAGATTTCCTTTCTCCACACCCAAATCAAATCCTGCCATCATGATCTCTCTTTTGTGATCAAAGGCTGCCTCTCAGCCTTGGACAGCCATTTGGAACTTTAAATGAACGCTAATATGAAGGGGATGATCAGGAGGATTTTGACAGTGACAAAACTTAAGTGCATTGTAATTCGTTATCAGCAGGTCACAGAAAAGATCAACAATGCGAACGCTTTCATTTTTTTTTTTCAGAGGAGGAAACGATGCAAACACACGCCGATCTGACTTTCCCGCGAAAGAAACGGTCTTAATCCTTGTCCATAAAATCCCTTTTTTTTTTTTTTAGATTTAGTTAAATGTACCGTGTGTTGAGGGCTTTCGCTCATCCACTGCATTTTAAATATCAATGAATGCAACTGTTAGCACTTGAATATTCAAAGGGCCACTTTGAGTGTGTGCATGCGAGCTGCATGCTCCCATTTGTTGGAGTAGCCAGGCTGCGTGGCAGGACGTGAATGGAAATGTCTGTCTGAGCCCATGTGCAGAGAGTGAGCGGTCGTACGGGAGGACAGAGGGACATAAAGAGAGAGATGGGGGAGTGGAGGGCAGGAGGGAGGAATAGATGGAGCGAGACTCAAAGCAATAAAGGAAGAGAAAGATTTCACTCAGCCTCTTTCTGATGCACTTGGATACAATGATGTAGATGGCTGTACCCCTCTTTCTTTTGTGAGTTCATATTTTCAAGAGGCTCTACAGCCTTCCTCGTTGCCTCTTTCATTGAGTCGGGTGTACTGCAGCAACAAATTGAAGCCACAATAATCCCAGTAATATGAGTCAAAACAAATGAGCAAAACACAAGGGTCCATAGCTGGACAGTGATCGTAAACAATCTCATGTTGATTATGAAAGTTTTCGCACCCCTTGAAACCTTTCCGTATTTGCGCAGCAAACTAATGAAAGAAGGTGCTCCACAGATGAGACCAAACATTAATATTTCAGTGGAAAAGCAAGAATGGAGGCAGCAACATCCCGTCACAGATGACATGTTTTATCATTAATATTTTTTTAAGTGTCGTTTTTGTTTCCAGGTTACAACCTTGAACTACTTTACATTAGTCTATCACAAAAATCCATTCTAAAATACAATGAAACCAGTGGCTTTAGTGTGACAAAATGTGAAAGCATTGTATGAATACTTCTGCAACATGAGTGTCAGGAAAATGTCAAACAATAAAAAAGAAGAGAAAGTTTTTAAAAAGTAGATGTTTTTTTTTTAAAACTGATTCAGCTGATGAGTAAAACCTTAATTAAAAGCAAGTATTGTCTTAATAGTGAACCATTTGAGAGTGATTTGTAATTACTGCTGTGTGAAAAGGCTCTCCATTAAAAAATAATCTCATGAGCAGGAAAACCAAAACTTTCTTCCAAGGGCAAGCAAAACAAAAAAGAAACAGAAGAATAATAACAAGCCATGTCCGCTTGTTAAAAATGGGTGGATGTGTTATTACTGCATGGCTCTCTGTGTGCCCTATGAGAGAGTATGTGTGTCTTTGACGCTACCTGCTGGCTGTAGTCGGCATCACGCTCCAGCAGAAGCGGCGTAAACAGTTGGACCAGGCGCTCAGTGCTGAGGACACGGCTCTCCTTGAGCACAAGGGCGTGCTTGAACCAGCGATCCCACAGCCGAGCCGCATTGGGAGGGAGGCTGGTGCTGTAGTTAAGGTGGGGGGTAGGGCAGCAAGAAAAATGAACAAAAAATGTGCCTTCTTTAGGAAAAAAATGTAAACAAAGATCATGAGCATAAGCAGTCATAAATGTGAGCAAGTTTGACTAGACCAATTACATTTGATAGGTTAATATTTCTGCAGATGTTTTGTGGAAATTATATATTTTTTTTCTGTAACATAACGTCTATAAACAATGTCAGAACTATAGATTATCGATTAATTTCCAGTTAACACTGAATAGACACAGATACCGGTATGACCTCAGGCTGAAAAGCAGGATAGTAGGTCGAGGTCAACCAATTGGCATCTCCAGAGGACGACGCTGCTGGATGTGTCTCTTAGAATTGGAGTATATAATAGAAAAGGTCTCAGTGAAATCAATAGGCTAGTGAAGCAGAACATAGATTTGGCTCAGAGTATAACTGCGCATTATCCAAAAGGACTGGAAGTCGCAGATAGGGCATTTTAATTTACTCATGACATTCACCCATGCCGTGTGAGGTGACACCAAAGATGACCTTTCGGGTTTGTGGACAAGGGAGACCGATCAAACTGTAACATGCGATATCTCAGAAACTGCCTTTGGTAGAAATAAAATAAAAGTAAAAAAGAACATACAGCGAACTTTCAGTCTGCAAAGCAGATTTCACCTCTGCTGTGAGAGAATGCTTTTAGTAAAGAAAACTATTGAACTCCAGCTATTATAGCAATAATGATTTGGATGTCTGTTTTAAAGCTATTATAAACTGAAGAACCTTTGTCTATTTCATTTTAAAAAAATAATAATAATAAATAATCTTATTAATATAAATTAGTAAATATTTTAGCTAGTAAGCTAAGAGATTGAAAACAGTTTTGCACAATTGTCATTGTAAATGCATAATTCAAACAATAACAAAAACCCATTACTGAGACAAAATAATTCAGCACTACTGCAACAATTAACAAAATTCAAACAGAAATACCTCTTATCACTTTTGAGGCACCATGATAGTAAAAAAAAAAAAAACACCCACTGACGCTTACCTTATTTCATTAGGCTGATGCGCTCTCACCAGCTCCTCTGGTAGGACGCAGCCCTTCTCCGTGCTCCATGACAACCTCCGAAGCTCATGAAGGACGACAGTTCCACATGCTTCAAGGTCCTCGTCAATCAAGCCCGCGCCATCGTCACAAAGGCTGCCCGATATATAGAAAGCGGTCAGCTATTGCCATGGCGCCCTGAGGTGAGCCCCAGGCCAGCATTGCGGAGAACGCATCGAAGACAAACAAACATCCTAAACGAGCATAATCATAAACATCAGCGCGACTAAACATTATGAGGGTCGTGACACCAAACGGTCGCACAACTGACGGAGGTAAGTACACACTATGTAGTTAGACAGCCCTGTTCTGGTGCAACATTTATTCTTTTATGCTTTACGACAGGAGCAGCAATTATGGTAAATGATTCATGCTATGAAGTATAAAAACCTTATGAAAAAGAAGCCCTGTCTAATGAAACACATTCCCTGTCCTCTATCTCTATGACTCCCAATAACAATCGAGCCGGGGTGGTTACTATAACAATCCCATGCGTTTGAAAAACCCCTCAGAAATAAAGACGCACGCCTGATGGTGATGACACTTCATCTAATGTGAGAGCCCTCAGCAGAAGGATAATATGTTTTTCTCGTCTGCTCAAACTGCTCCACAGCTATTAAATAAATTTACATGGCTTTCCATTTAGACAGGGGGAGATAAGATTGTAAAGTTTGAAGAAAGACAGGAAGGATGTACCTGATAATCCTATTGAGTTGTCTCCCATCTATTGAGGAATCTCTGTACACGTGGCTCTGCTCGCCGTGGAGTCGCCCTTCGATGCTGTCTAGCAGATTAAAGAGTCCTTCCAGGGAGAGGCTAAAAAAAAAAAAAAAAAAAAAAAACATTGCAAATATTGTGATGAAAGGAAATAAAAAGTGGAGGTCATATAATCGATTTGGTTTGAAATTGTAAAAGGAAACAAAAAAAATAAAAGGATGCCATTTGATCCAAAAATCTGACACATTTTTTTTTTTTTTTCCCAGGCAATTTCCTTGAGATACTCAAGGACCACCGGAGAATCCGGCCATCAAAACGTGACGGCAACAATGCAGGATTTCAACACTTCACTGTCTGTTGATGGTGCCACATGTAATAACAGGTTGCACAGAAAAGCTCTGACACCTGGCACTCAAAAAGGAGAACTTCTGTCTGCTGCTGTAGTAAAACGCAGGCTCAATCCTGTCCAGTTAAATTACTTATGCAGAAAATAAGTAACGTAGTATTAACCAGAGTGAATTTATAAACACAGTAAAAGCTCACAGAAAAAAATAAATAAATAAAAATCCTAAAAGAAAAATAGAGGGGAGTCTGGGTGATTTCTTTTGGTTGAAGATTTAAACTTTAATCTGGCCTAGTGAGGCTATGAAATGAGAAATGGATCCCTAATTCATGGGGATATGCAGAATTCATCTCTTTCTTGTGCATTAAGCTCTGGGTGGCCCTCATTGAATTCTCCCAGAAACCCCAACAGAGACATTCTGAGCCGCCATCCTTTAAATAGAGGCCGGAGAGAGTTTATGACAGTCTGTAATAGGCTCTCAGGTTAAGGGTCAGCAGACAATTGCTCCCCCTTTTTTCCGCAGATTGTTTCCTGGTAACATTCTGAAAGAATAGGCAAAACATGTGTCTTAGGTGTGCCACAAGTTGTTCAACTTTATTATTATAGAAAACATCTCGGAGATGGAGAGAGTAAATTAGTGAATTTTCTGCAAATAGTCCAGGTGTATATCTTTACTTTGTATGCTGCTGCTGTTCACAGGATGTTTTAACTAGGTGGAAGAGGTCAGCAGTAATACTGTACAATACACAGTTCTGACTTGGGTAATTTTTTTACCACACAGAATTGGTCCCGAAATTGAGTGATTAGTGTCAGGAGGAAGCACACTGCTCGCACAGATGGCAAAAATAACTCAACCAAACTGACAAATACAGCCACAAATAGTCCCAACACAGCTGTGGCTTTAAATATTGTCCATGTTCCACAATAAGACGATAATTCAAGAGACAGACTCTGTTATTTATCTTCTTATTGTGTCCTGGTCTGACAGCTTATGCAAACAGTATGGGAGGTTCTGGTTGCTTTACTGTGTTGGGCAGATTTTATCAACAAATGAGAGCGAATGGGAAATCACATCTATTACAGGGACAAGCAGGACTAGAGGGAGAGAAAATAGAAAATGGCCAGAGAATCAGAGAAACAACAATGCCAGTCACAACAAAAACAGCAAACAAATGAGAAAAGTAAAAAACAATATTAAGCATGGATCTGTTAGCAGTACTGAGGTATTGAAAGGTTTTTAAAAGTTCTGGTTTCAAAGTACCAAAAAGTTCCATTAGGTTACATTGAAAACACTGAAGTGTCCTGAATTTTCTCCAGTTGCATGAGAAAGACTTATAATTTTTTAGTCCCAGAATGACCTTTGTGGTGTTAAACCTAAATGTTTTTTTTTTTGTTTTTTTAATGATATAGGCAATATGGCTCACTACCCTGGGTGGCATAGTGTCTGGGGCGGCACAAGCACCCAACAAACAGCAAAAAAAAATATGAATTTGCCTGGAAGATTTGAAAGAAAGATTCAACCAGGCTGATACTCATGGAAAATCACCACCAGTATCTAATAAGCAGACAGCAGTTTGCAGAGGGACAAAAAGCTTTAATGGAATGCAGTGCTTATTATACATTATATAGTGTATATACATGTATGTCTGAATATACACAGTACAATACATGCAGTATATTCCTTCCTTTACCTTGCATGCTCCTACAACGACATTGTGATTACATAAGAATTAATTATAACTAATTCTGTACTGCTAACATGATGTACTGCTCTTTAATTTGGACTAAAGGCGCTTGGCAGTACCAAAAAGCCTCGAGACATTGTGCAGTTAGGTGAAACTGTATTTGTGAGGCGGACACACTGGGGCCATTATGAGAAGAAACCCAGGCAATATTTCAGTCTCTCTCAGTCTGTCCGGGCTGGAGGAAGAAAATATAATGGGATAATCTAATGAATTGCTTGGGACTGGGGTTTGAATAGAAGGAGCGATATAAACTCTAACCTTAAGGGAGAGGGAAAGAGAGGCAGACGATAGACGCTGGATGTTCTCTGAGCTTTACATCAAAGCCTCTGGTTCTTTCCTCAGACACAGAAGCTCTCTGTGTTAACAATGGTGGCAGCAGCCCCCACCGTCGTCTCTCCATTGCAGGCTAACTGCAACTCCTCTTAGGGTCACAGCATAAAAAGTATGCTAGACCACACATAAATGTGCCTGCTGCATCATTAGGGGGGGAAATATAATCTTTCAAACTCCTTTAGAAATACACAAAGGCTGTACCAACTTTTAAATAATGTGCTTCCAATTAGACAGTGCTCAGAAAGGTTTGTGATATTTATAACAGGTACAGTAAGCAGAGTATAATCTATAATGTAGCATAAGGGGAGAGTGAAGAAAAAAAAAATAAACAAATATGTTTACAAATGCACAAAAATAAAGTGGTTTGTAAAATGCACACAAGGGCCTGCTTATATGAAGAGGGGAAAAAGCAGAAGCACTGTGTGCAAAAACATTCACATGGGGTTTTCTGTGACTCCGACTCCATCCAAAGTGATCCTTCAACTCAGAAGCCATCATCACGCTAAGGATTTGTGGCTGTAAGTGCTGTCCACATGCCCACCCTCCAGAACACTCTATGGTGCCACAATTTCCTCCTCCAGTGGGGACTTCCTGAGGTCTCTCAAGCAGAAAATTGCTCTGTTAGAGCATTATCTTGGATTATGGCAATATTGTTGTGGACAGGTCCTGAGCTCTCCCCTCTATAAGATGCATCACTGCCACAACAGCCACTGCTAATGCGAAGCTGCAGACAACACTGTGGCATGGACTGTGACTCCCTCAGCTCCTCTCTGTCAGCCCCAGATTTGATACTTGCAAAGAACTTCACCCACTATCACTAACTGCAATGTGGTTCAGGATGAGCGTGCAGAACATTCTTTTATGCAAGCTTAGCTTAGGTTTTTGGAAAAAGGTTCACTAAGTTGTGCCAATTCTAAAAGGACAATGTACTATAACAGAAGAAAACAGAAAAAATGTGCCGTTGTCAGTTGGTTTTGATTTATTTTGCTGGTTTGATGCAAATAATTTAAATAAGAAAAGAGGAAAGTGAATCCTTCCATAAACCAGTCCATGTGAAAATGTCTCTCATGACACAAAAAAGGCATAAAGCCACTGATTAGATTTTTTTGTTCTTTCCCATTTTTCTTTGTGTTTTTATCAAATTGTTCCAGGTGTTTTCTTGTTTACGTACACATTCCTATTTAATTTATTCCTGCTTCCATTTCGTGCCTGTAAACAAACAATTTTGTACCAGTTTTCATATTTTCTATATTTCCGTGTAGTTCAATATTTTTAGGAAATATAGAAGTATACTGCCTACAAAATCCCCTATTTAGGCTTGTTGACTTCTATAAAATATGACAGATTAATACTCCAGATAAGGCTGCACAACATATCATGAATATAGTATTACTGCATCTACATAGTGAATTAATATATGTGTCAAAGTACCATAAGTTCACCCTTTGCATCTCAATAGGATAATTCAGAATGGAGTCTGTACAGAATGCAAACACTTGACACTGATTACAGTAATCAAGGGGTTAAAGGTCACAGTAAAATTTGGAAGCATAAAAGAGAGAATTAAGGAAATGTGAATTTATCACAAGATCACAAGGATTTTCTAACATAACACAGAACGTCTGATGATCAAACAAAAACTTTGACCTTCTACTAATAGATGTTGTTTAACAGAGTCACGTATCCAAATTTTATTTAAAAAAAACTGTAAGATATATTGGAAGCACTTTGTACAGAAGAGTGGGCCCAAATGATGAGAGAGATCAGAGAGATGATGTTTGTGTAAGGAATATGTAGGGACACCACTCAAATGGAAAATACTGAAAATAGAACAAAGTCTTAAGAGTTAAAGTCCAGAAGACACTCACTATCACTGTTCGCCATCCATCATGTCTTGGGGGCCATCAAAAACATAAAGTTCAACCCCTTGTATTTAAACACAACTTGAATGCTATATTAAAAGTTTCTTGTCATGTAGTGTTCATGACTCGATGATTAGCTAAATTCACATCCCTCTTGTGATGTCATCAACCCAAACACAAATAAGGAAGAAATGCAGATTTCTTTCTTCAGTGCAAATCTTATATTTTGTAAAACCCTGAATAGTGGAAATCCATGCAACATTACCCAGAAGTACTTTAGCTGTCAGTGTAGCTTTACAGGTGAAAACAAAACAACATTGGATAGTCTCTTTAAAATTTCAGAAACCAAAACACTTCAAACATACTTTACCTTTTCAAAGTCACCCCCGGTGTTGAGGATTCACCGTTTAACCGCTCTGTGTTCTTAGACTCATCAGAGTGGGGGGATGAATCAGGACGATGCTGTTTGTGATCACCACTTCCTCTGCAAGAGGTATTTCTCTCTGATGCTGCCTCCACTGGTAAATCCTCCTCGAGCTCCGATTGTGTCAAAGAAATTGTCAGGTCACTGGAACTGCTCTCTGACAACTGCACATCTGAGCATGATTCTCCAACACTCTCACATTTTCCTGAATGTAAACAACCCAAACAGTATCACTTGTTTTTTTTTTTTTTAAGAAAAATATAAAAAACTTCAAAGGGCAAAATAAAGTGCTAAAAACTGTTTCTGTGAAGGCAGATAAAAGCTACAACAAGGAAGTAAGGAAGAAATATCACTGCAAACCTGATGTCTCTTGAGCTCCTTTTCTGAAAGTGGTTTCAGGCTTCAAATGGCTAAGACCTCTCTCTTCATCTCCCATTATGAGAGGCTTGCGAGCCACCTCTTGGGAGTCAGTGGGTTCTGCAGCGGGATTCTTAGCCATCGCAGGGTTACCGTTGCCGGGAAATGGATTCTTCTCAGACCTCGTCAAGGTCACCAGAGGTGAAGCTTCTCGTTCATCATCACTTGCAGAAGCCACACAACCAGCTGCCGCTGTTGAGGCGCGAGCAGATGGGAGCAGCCCCGACACTCTTTCATGTTTGTCACTCAAATTACAGCCGTCAGGGGAATCGTTTGAGCTTGAAATGTCATCTGATAAATGCGCTCGCTTACTGGCGGCATCCTCTCCGCCAACTCTGAAGTCCTTCAAAAGGCCACTCGGTAGACGTTCGCACGGCTGAACGCTGCGATTGGGCGATCGCTGCACTGCTTGGTGTGAGTGTACACTTGTGGTGCCAGCTTCGGCATCATAGCCCCTGGAGGTCTGGCGGTCCATAAAAATTTCCACTTGCTTAAAGTTCTTGCTGTTGTCCCACTGTCGTCTTTGCACGGCTTTAATCTGCATTCAGGAAAAGCAGAAAAACATTCATCTGGAGTTTTATTTCTGAAAAGGAAAGTGTTATTTAACACATTTAGAAGTGTTTTGGTAAACTATAATCAAAAGTTAAATTATTTAAACAATTCAAATAACAAATCCCATACAGTATACAGATTCATATCTGGCAGGACAATATATATTTAACTGCCATAGAGTAAAAATCTAAAGGTCAACAATATATTTAGTCTGTTGGATGAACATAAACTCTCCAAAATCCCCAAAGTGAATGTATTTGATTTTAGACGCTGAGTTGTGGGAACATTGTAATGAAGAAAAAGCAAGACCTTAAAACCTTCATCTCAAAATTTGGCATGAATCTTACAAAACATGTTTTTTTATATCATAAGACCTACTTAAAAAAAAAAAAAAAAAAAAAAAACGATGTCGGCTATTTGAGCCATAAGTCCAGGTACTGTAAAGTATATAGAATCAATACTTTGGTTTTGGTTTCCTTTGTATTAATAACTGTTTGGCACTGGAGGAGATCAGAAAGTGGCATTTATGCTGGTATTTTTGGCACAGCATTGGAGAATGTGGCAGCATTAATTCCAGCTCAACTATAAATTAGCTTCTCAACCCTCCACGTTCCATGCAAACTCTTGGGTATTGCTTCAAAATTTTATCTAGGCAGCTTGTTTTTCCCCTTCAACTAAACTTTCCAAGAATAATCCTTGCACACAGCAGTCTGAACAGCCAGATTTTTAGCAATGACGTTTCATGCCTCATCCATGAAGGATGCCAATGACTGTCTGCTGGATAACTATCAAGCCAGGAGTCTTCCGAGTGATTGTGTATTACAATTATAACCAAAATTATCAAAATTACGTTTATTATTGGTGCTATGTAATATTAAAGTTTTCCAAAACACAGAATTTTCCATTACTTGTCAGCCATAATAATGGAAAATGAAAAGGTTTCAAATTCCACACTCTGTGAAATTAATCTCTATATGATTTAAGTAGATTTGCAACTCACATAAACACAATTTAAAATAATACCCTTATTTATTGAGATTCACTTGCTACATGTCGCCAGCCTGATTCATAAGAAATGTAGTTTATTTGGGCAAAGGTTAGAGTTTTATTCTTACTATTTTTTACACTAATGTGTCAGGATCAATGCTTTAACTTTTAATCTTGTGAAAAATCCTTTAGACAAGTTTTGATTCATGTCTGCAATGTCACCAAGAGGGAAGAGAGAGAGAGAGAAAAGAGCAAAAAAAAAAAGCCTCCCTCCAAACATAACAACAAAAAGCGTAGCTTCTGTTTCTTTTCTGATAAGAGTCTTAAATACCAAACAGTTAGCTGCTTAATAACATTCACTGTAACCCATGCAGCCTGCCCAGCAGATCCACAAAGTAGGTAAAAAAAGAGGAAAAGTTAATTTCTTGGCTGAGTGATTCCATCGGTAGCTGCAGGGCAAAGTAGAAAGTGTTTCACTAAAGTAGCAATTGATTCTTCTATCAATCTGCGGCACGCGTGTGCTCTTCCAAGGAATGTATTAAATATGAAAATCATATCCCGTTATCATCTGTCTCCAGCTTTCAGCCCGGTAAGCTTTCCTTAATGAATGCTGCAGCCTGAGGGACATGCACACTGCCAGCCAATGGCTTGTATGCATAATGGAGTGACGGTACCATTTTGCTCATTACAATATCGACAGGCTGAGGGAGTGGGGGTTGGGGGGTGGGGGGGGGCTGCACACAGTTACAAGTGACTGCTCTAGACAGCATGCTCCAAGTTATTGTGAGATGTCTTAGACATTTCATCTAAAAGAGCTTTAACTGCTTTAAGTGAAGGGAGAAAGCAGCTATGGGCTTGAACTACACTGCTTGTGCAGATTCCCCAGCAAGGATTAGACACCTGTGCTATTACAGATACACAGTTTAAACGTAGACTCCTCTACAGATTTACCAGGCATAATGTCTGCTTTCTTCTGTTCTCCTAAATCTGAAAACAGAGCCCCGATAGAGCTGTCTGTAATTTGCATAAAACTTGTAAACATTTTTTAAATACGAGCATCGAGCACGAGTTAAAAAGAACCAACAAAATAAGCACAAAATATAAAGCAGCAGCACAAAAGCAACAAAATGTAGCATACACAAGAAGCTTGACGGTCTTATCCCAAAAAAAATTAATCGCACCAAAATATGAACAGTTTTCACCTTTGCTGCTTCCAGCTCCTCTGTCTTGCTGCTCGCTTCAGTGAATCTGGAAATCTTTTCTAAGAAGTCAGCCTGTATAAAAAAAAATGTATTAAATAACCAGATACAATATAGAAAAATAAACATATTCACACTGCATTAGAAAAGGAATACCTCCATTAACAGTGCTCAATATTATACGACTACAAAGAACCTAAAGTGGCAACCTTGGAGCAGCAGGCTATCAGTCAAAGCGAGTTTACTCAAGTGAGCGTGCCTGGTGTAGAATAAGATACTCTCCTTAACGTTTATCTGACTGACTGCCTTAATCTAAACTCACACAGTAATTGTATTTCAATCGAACAATAAATCTTGGTTTAGCTCAAACATACACTTTTTTTTAACATGTTTTTTTATTTTAAAAAGAAAAAACCTTCCCCAATTAGTGTAGGAATATTTCTTTTTTCAGGTGTCATAATCATGGTAATAAAACCATTAATGCAAGAGCGATGCTAAAAATCGCCAAAACAAAAACAAACATATAGGGCTCAAAATCATTCAGAGGAAATAAACCAACTGCTTGAGGGGAGAGAATGACTAAACCTCTGGAGCACTTCAGAGTCTCTATATTGGGCAATTAACTCAGTGAGTCATAATTAGCCAATTTTGTTAATTTGATATTAAGCTGTCAAGCACTGTCATTGAGTTTTAAGTGATAATCTGACTGGCTCATTGTTTTGTCCCTTTTTCATTTGCTTGTGGTGATAAATTGCACTGTTTGAGTGTTTACTTCGCTCACATCAAGCCACTGCGAGCAATTTCAATGGGCTACTTGTCTACTATGCATTTTCTAAGTAGTAAATGTACAATGTGGCAATTAAGCTAATGTGTGCAAAATGTGTTTGAAGTAATCTTTTTCTTTAAGTCATTTGTTTACCGCTAGAGGTGTTTTTTAATCAGATTATGAATAAAATATTTGCTCGGGTTGGGGATTTTGCAGTCTGTTGATAGTGCTTTTATCAAGGGAAAATCTACATAAGCAATCTGAAACTGTGTTATTAAATACATAGCAGTGTCAGTGAATGTAGTACCTTTTGTTGTTGCAGGGGCCCATGGTCAGAACTGTACTCCTTCATGCTAATTTCCATGCACTCCACATCTCTCTTAAGCTGAAGGTTTCTCATTTTCGCTCGTGCTTCCCTGCCACAGATTTCTTTGAGATAGCTGCGCAGTTTGGAACACTTTATCTGCAAGCTGAAGGCAATGGAGAAGTGTTATTCAAGGGAAATATTATCTGAGAGCATTGTCAAAAACTAAGAGGTAGACCTCTCATAAGAAAAGGTTAAGCACAATATGATTTAAATTTGAAGCTTGCTCAGAAGCCTCATATCAACATGAGCTTTGCTGTTTTGACTTGAAATGTGAATATGAATGAGACTGAAAACACCCTGCTAAGGCTCAGACACCATTTATAATACTCTTGCTAAGTTGTCGCTGTCATTGGAATCCCCTCCTTGTGGTTTTGGTCGTTTTGTACGTAACTTTGCCAGGTACAAAATGGAGCTATTACAATGACATGTTAGCCAGATGCAAATTTTCATAAAGAACAACCTTATATTAGGTACCTTTTGCCTCATACTAACAATGACCTCTCCGTTGTTAGAAAAATAATGATTCATAACACGAAGGTAAAACTGTTTCTCACCAAAGGCAAAGACTTAAGCATTTTAAAATTATTTTTAGAACAATAAGAATAAAATCTTTAGAAATCAATTTATACTATTGTTTGATACTTTACTGAACGGCTGTTTTTGTTGCAATGTAGAGATTTCCTCTGGAGAGTGAATAATAATACCATACAGCACACATGTGCAAGCAAATGTGAAAAAATAAATAAATAAACAAAATAATAAAAAAGCAAAAATGAGAAGTTCAAATGTCCACATATTCTTATTTTTGTCAGCTGGTGAAACTTACATTCTTGCATCTGATCTGGAGTAAGCAAACAGCTCCCTCTCCAGCTCCAGTCTGTGCTTCTCACTGCATAAAGGCATGAAACAAGTAAACAAAAGGTATCATTCTGGTCAATTGCCCCTTAGTGAAATAATGACCCCCTCTCATACCCACCCAATTCCATGTTGTCCCTTCTTACATTCATATTGCGTCTGTAAACAAACCTTTTCCGTCCATATAACTACTTAACCATTGCATATAATTTTGTTTTTTCTTTTGTAGGAGGTACACTTACATAAAACACTTAAATGTCATGTGTATTGTACTTTAAACTTTTTACACCTGCCCATTTGCTTTGTACGAATACGGTATAGTAAGTCCTAAACGTCCGGTGGTAAATAGCTCCATTTTGTACCTGACAAAGTTACGTACAAAACGACCAAAACCACAAGGAGGGGATTCCAGCACCCTCAAAGACCTAAATAGCTTAGCACATAAAAGGTATTTCTAGACTAATTATTAAGAGCATTAACGCTATTATTTACTAGCATGCAGTCTCATAAAAGAAACACACAGTAGCTCAATCAATAAACAGAGATTAACTTTGACAAGTATTCAAGTATGAACACAAGAGCAGCTCCTAGGTTTACCTCCGTTAGCTTAAGTTAGCCTCAGAGATAATTAGCCCCTCAAATTCGCCGCATAGCTAGCCCGAGTCGCGCGGCATAAGGACACCACCAGGCGGCAGAGATTACAACTCGAGCCCCTAGTCTACCTCGGCCCGACGCTCCTGGTAAGAAAGAACAGAGAGGAAGCTTACCTTTTATGCATGTTTTGCTGAATAGACGCTATCTTTGCATAGTAGCGGTCCTCGCTGTAAGTCGACCCCGCCATTTTTACCGGCTTTGGAGCCGCAGCAGAGCCGAGACCAGCAAGGGTAGGCACAAGGAGGAGGCAGAGAGAAAGGCGGTTGTGTTTACGGTGGTTACCATGAGAACGACTTCCCAGAAACCTTTGCTGGTAAACACAAAATGCACATGGTCTATTTTTTTTTTTTTCGAATTAACTCTTTGTGCTAGAAACGAAGTGTCTTCTTTTGAGAAATGCATATGCAAGTGCCTAAATGCCATTTCTGATTATCAAGAATTATAACCTGACTTTCTTAAATATCATCCATCAAAAGCCGTTGTCTTTTGTTTGATAAGCGTTCCCTTCTCTGTCAGAAAAAGACTGATGTCTCGTTTTCACAGATAATGGCAGTTTCCTATTATCTTTAGACAGCATCTTGGATCACAGTTTATCACTGACATTTCTCAAAATGTCATGTTTTACCATGTTGATCTTGATGAAGCAAACTTGTTAAAATAAGATAGCATAGCATGTTAAAAACTTGTTACTATTATCATTATACCCTCTCTCTCTCTCTCCATTATGTATTAAATTATGACTTTTCCTTTTTCCTCATAAGTGCCTTTTAGAATTTACAGAAACATAGCCTCAATGATGTGCCAAGAGAAACAAGTACACAAATACACACACACCTTGAAAAGGCATTTTAACATTTTGACAGGTTACCATAAACGTAAGCATATTTTATTGCATATGTGGTAAACCAACAGAATTGTGTTGCCTTACTGTGAAGTAAGATTCAAATCAAAGCCCAATATTGTTCTAAAAATGTTCACAGATAACAATCTGAAAAGTTTGGCATTGATTTGTATTTTGACCCCATACATAGATGCTTTGTTGAGCCAACATTCCGCACAATTACCTCTGGACATCCTTGGGGTGTCTCTCCACTGATTTTAGACATGTTGAGACTGAAATGTCTCACAATTTATTTTAGTGAAATTGCTCGAGCTCAGTCAGATTAAACGAAGAGCATTTGTCTTTAAATTTTGCAAGAGATTCCCAATTTGATATTGGTCAACTTTGACTGAATTGTTCTAACACATAAATGTGCTAAGGTATACAATCCCATTGCAGCTTTGATTGTGTGTTTTAGTTTGTCGTCCTGGTTGAAGGTGTATCACTCCCCACTCTCAGGTATTTTGTAGCTTCTTATTAGTTTTCTGCCAGGATTGCCCTGAATTTAACTTAGGCCTCTGAGACAGTCCAGCACATAACAGCA
>NW_015112927.1:439791-456285 GCF_001443285.1 Poecilia latipinna | reverse complement strand
CCCCTCTCTGGTCCATAAAATTCTGCATCCCAGTGCCACCCAGGGTCCAAGGTTTAGAGGGATGATAAAAATGGAGATTTTGAGGATAGCTTTCCGTGCCCAGGGGAGAGGTGACAAGATTGAAATGTGTATAGAGCTGTCCCAGTCAGCTGTGATGAGGGATGGATGCTCACTCTCGCTGAGGTCTGAGCGGATGAAACATAAAGCCACCTTAGGATTGCTGATGGAGGGCTGATTGATGGTCTAGTTAGCCTCATCGTCATTCATCATGCCGACGGAGAAAAAAATTGCGATCTATCAAATCCACTGGTTCGTATTCAGATTAACTTGTTCTTTATTCTTTTCCCACATAGTGTGATTTGTTAGGTTGTTAAAAAAAATGTGCTACCCATATTATGTTTAAGTGATTTAAAATAAGACGTAACTGTAGGATATAGAAAGAGTGTAATGAGATCTATATTAAAACAATACAGTACTTACTTTTATGAAATCTGCCATGTGTTGCGCCATCTAGCTGCTGTTTTGTTGCAAGTTATTCTAATATAAAGTGAGTGCATTTAGCTTGACACAACATATCCACGTTTGAGACTCTTATTTCGAAAAAGCACAGGATGCAATTCTTGATTTTTTACGTAGACGTCAATAGCATGAATCCAACTGCTGCTGTTTAACATTCAGAATACAAAACAGTGCAATATTACTGTCATTCCAACAGATAGTGCTTCGCAACCAAAGGTTAATGAACGCAACTCAAAGTAATCGCCTGCGTAAACAAAACCTGCAAGCATCCTATTTGTCAGTCAGTATAACTTAGGAACCTTACACAGCCCCATGCAAAGAAAACATTGTTTTAAAGACAATAATAGGATATTTAAGAAAAGAAAAATGCCAATTATTGTGATAAATACTACAATTCAATACAACACATTACAACACTGTGTGTTTAGTAAAGATATGACAAGCACTCAGGTTTGAAAGATGTTATTTTCAAAGGGATGGTGAACTACTGGTGTCCACTTTATGTAACTAGGAGAAATCTAGCCAATACTGATTGATCTTATTCAATGTTCAATTTCCTTCTGTTTAAGTACAATGATGTAGCTCATCCACCAGGCCGACAGGCTGTGGCAAGAAAACTTTGTCTTATTTTATGCCAATTCTGTGCCTGCAATATAACGCTAGAAAAAAAATTCTAACAAACCCGGTCCAATCAGACAGAACGATGAATTACGCTGCATGAACGATGTATTTACACTGATATTTCACCAAACTGAGACTTTCCACTACATTTCCACTTCCAATCCAATCTGATTGTTGTGCATATGAGAAACAAATACTTGGGGATAATCAGAAACTATATTTTAGTGGGCCCACTTTGCACATGGCTTTCTATACTGATGATTTTTTGGCATTTTTATCCACGCCTTTCTCACTTTGTGCTGGTTGCTTCTATTAAACCTTTGGGCAGAGATTGCTACCATCATCACTTATATGATTGGCACAAGGAAGCAGAACCCGTGATACAGTCCGTGTGGAATTCACTTGTGTTTTTTTTTTTTTTTCAGAGCAAAATAAATGTTCAACTTAAAAATTAATAAACATTTTATTGCGTTCTTTATTTTTAGTTATCGTGATATATTTTCAGGGGTTAAAGACGATAAACACGATGTATGAACGCTGCCAACTATCTGTTGGATTTCCTCTTGAAACGAGAATATGTCATCACCCAGACAGTTTTTGGGAGGTTACTCAGATTTTCCTAATAACTTCACTGCAGTTGTTTGCTCTCTGTCATCATCATTTGACGAATTTGGGCATTTGTCATAGCTCTGTGTTGTCAAGACACAGGAACCTGCCTCTTCTGTATAAAACATTGGTTTATCTAAAATAGTATAATTCTCAGTGCACTCCTGTGGTTTCATAGCACCATTCAGTGCTTCAGCCCGACTTAAAAATGTAATTCCTGTCCTGTTTCCAAAGTCCAACCTTGCAGCTCCAACACTCCCCCGCCCCCACCTCCCGTTTCCAATCCCAACATGCAGGCCGTGCAGTTGGTCAAATTGCCTAAACCCAGAGTGATTGTAATTTCTGAAGAGGTTGCTGAGTGGTGCTCTGAAGGAGGGTGTGGGGAGGGGAGAGCGGTAATGGCACTGAGCAATAAGCAAGAGCTGTAAGCTAGAAGGGACGGGTGAGGAGCACGGGTGCAAAGAGGGTTGATGTTAAGTGCTCCTGTGGAGGGGCTGGACTGTCCCTCAGCACTGGTCACAACAGTGCTCGCTCTGGCCTGATCTCATATAAAACAATTACCCTTTCACCTGTACAGGCTCATTGTAACACCCACCACCAAACTACCATCATCTCCACTCACAGTCAAAGTTTAAGCAAAAGAGGAAGATGTTAGAAGGAGAGGGAGTGTGGACACAAAAAGCCCCTTAGCAGACAAAATCTGGACCTTATATGGTAAGTTATCTCTTGACATTGTTGGGAGTTGGCTTTTAGAGCTTTCAGCCACACCTCTCAAGTCAAAAATGGAATAAGACTTAAATATAGCACACTGTGCAAGCTCACCATGATAAACTTATGACAATCCATGTGTCACACCCAGTGTTGCCACAGCTACCGTGAAAACGTACTGATGACCGATTCTTTTAAAAAAGTTACTTATTTACTTACTACTTGATTCCAAATGTAACTAAGTTAGATTGTAAGTTACTTTATTAGTTACATTCATTAACTGTGGACAACATGAAACATGAAAATGGCAACCAGGAGGGTCAACCATATTAAAAGGGCAGCATTTCCTGTACTACACCCCATCTGGTCGGTGGCTTGGACAGATAACTGCAATCTGTCTACTGGTTTAGAAACAGTAACGTGTTATATTACCTGTTACTGAAAAACGTGGTGATATTGGAGTAACCCTAACCCTGACCCCGAAGTTGTCAGACTGCAGAGTTTGCTGCTGAATCTGAACACAGGTTTGACAGAGAGCTTGGTCCAATGGTCGTCAGCACCAGAACATCAGCCGTCCCCCAACATACGTCACAGCTCATATGCAGCGTTTATGCTGATGTGTTTAGTTTGTGCCAAATATGGAGCTCTACATTACGGCCGAAAATCTCTACTTTCACATCATAGGCAGAAGGAAAATCAAGTTCAACTTAATTAATCATTAGTCATTAATAAAGAGCATTTTAAAAGCAGCACCCAGCTTAAATCCAGTGGAAGCATCAAGGGTGTACTTAGTTTTTCACAGATTTTTTTTTTTTAAATGTATGATATCTGATGTTTATTTTACATTTGAGGTTAAAGTTAAATTCCATATGCTTTTTATTACACTCTTGTATTTAAAATCCCCAAAATAAGAGACTGTATGTATCTTCTGTTCGTACTAAGATTGACAACTTATAAACTTTTTTTTGGTTAAGAAAAGTTGCAGACTTTAGAAGAAGTCATTGTTCTATATGATATAATATTCCTTGAGATCAACATAATTCACATATGTGGGGCTCTATGACTTAGTCAATGTGAACTGCAGTTTCTTATTTCCTTCCCAAGGTTAGATCCCTGTTCGGGAAATATTTCTCGTAGTGCATTACAGTCACAAAAATACGTAGCTTGACAAATCCCGTCTGGAGGAACTACACAGGCTAGTTTATGTGATTCAAACTACACTGAAGGGAACGTGTTTGTCTGGCATTTCTGTGATGGCTTAAAATTAATTTTACTGGAGAACATAAGCTCAAACATTACCAACCCAAATAAAAACACTGGTTTTAACCTTTAAATATTCATATGGGTGCACATGTGTGCACCTGCTGAGTTCTCCATCAAGCTGAAGCTTAGTAGATTAGGCATTGTCTTAACTAATGAGAAAATCTGTTTTTATTTTTTTATTATTTTTTTTTTTTTGGTTTGATTGTTTTTTGTTTTTGTTTTTAATTAAGTTTGAGCATATTTGTCCCTAAATTAGTTGACTCTACATCAATAATTAAATAATATGCAAGTAGCTTTGAGCAAACAAACTGTAAAAATTTAGCTCTTCCCAGAACTTATGGATGAATTTTCTTCTATCTAGCCTCCTTCCGTCTTTTTTCTGACAACTTAGCTTTTATCGAGACAATGCTTCTAAAGCAGACAAGAAAATTGACTTTAGCAGGGCAATATCCTTTTGGCAATTGTCTGTGAAAACTAAACTAGCCACAACATTGAATCTACTTTTAGCATTTATACATGGTGTACTTTAATAAGTTTTATGGTTCTATGATTCTAGATGTTAGTAATGACAAGCGCTGCAGCTTGCAAAAGTGAGGGTTTTATGTTGTAGATTGAGACAAAAAAGTGGGTAATTGAGAAGTGGGAGGAAAATGTTACATAGGGTCACATTGTTTTTACAAAAAAAAAGGTCTAAACCATCCCACCTGGAGAAGAATTAGGTTGAATACACGTCAAAAACCATAACACTGTTGTTACATTTGAGTCAACAATTCAAAAACAATTTCTTGGCAAAATGAAGACTGGCCAACTTCAAACGCCCATAAAAATTATGTGCATTTATATTGAGAGTTGTGGTTTAAATGCAACAATTTGCATTTAAACCACAAAGAAGAAAACAAGAAACAAAACATGTAGAGGTGGTTTACGGTGAATAGCAAATGAGACTTCACTTGCTATTCACACACATTGCCTAATTTACGCTGCAAGATTTTAATGACAATTTCTGTCCCCACTGTCCCAAGAGTCTTATCAGGTTGGCTCTTAAGATGATCTCAAAAGATATTTGTGATGTGTGTGGTGCTAAGAGTGATGTGGTTCTCACTGAAGGACATCAGGACTGCTCCGATCTAAAATATTCAACATTGGATTGTCTTTGCCCGATGTAGCAGCATGTGGAGAATGCAGCCTGTTGATTGTAGCCTGTTGATTGTAGCTAATCTGAAAGCAGACATCTGAACGTCGGTGAGTGAAATCCGTTAATGTGTGGTGTGTTGCTCCTGCCATGTGGTTGTACACCACACACCGGACAACCGAACTTGTTATACCTAAGGTTTTTTTTTTTTTTTTTATCGTCATGTGTGGGGTCTCCTAGGTTTGGAACATTGGCTGACAATTTTAAAATCTTCTCGTGTGAACCAGGCACAAGACCAGATGTGTGGAAGGAACAAAAAGTACTTCTCTTGTCGACGGATTCCTCACTGGAGCTGTGACTCTCTGCAGCTCCTCCAAAGTTACCATAGCAGCTCTCGGTTGCTTTTCCAGGTTAATGCACTCCTTGCGATGCGTTAAGGTAATTTAGAAGCTAAATTTCCTTCTTCTTCTTCACAGGTATGCAGAACTCTATGTTTGTCTATCGCATAAAATACATAGAAAATCCAAAGTTTAGCTTCTCTAGAAAACCAACCAAACTGAACAGGACACAACTGAACTTGGGGTGGATTGGTAATGTGGCAGTATTTCCAAAATAATGTACATTTTTGTTCAAATACTCCCCCCACGCCCTCCAAAAAATAGGTTTTTGTGCACTTGCATTTCATCCACACCTGCATGATCATTTTAAAAGCGGACCATCCCCTTGTTTTCGGTGCCAATGTCATAGAGATGCAGAAAATCCTCCACAAGCGACGCCTGTACAGTACACACAGATGCATATATTTGTATGCGGGCACGTGCATGTCCAGCTGAGTGTGCGCCGGCTCACAATGTGGTGCTCACACATCGTCCTGTCAGGGGGTCTGTGCAGCTAATCTTTATGCACTCTGTGACCTCCTCACTGCAAACCCTGCTAAATATATTATTCCCCTGGGCCTTTCATTGCTGCTTGGTGTCAGAAATCAATATGTATGAGGCGCGTAGATGGGAATTTCTAATAGATCTCTGCGGCCCCGCGCTGCTCTTCAATATCTGCCTTGGACTATTAGTGCCGGCTCAGTGGCGGTGAAATAACCGAGATAATCTTTTAAGGTACCTTCCTTAAGGTGGAACCGCAACTGCGGCTTTGCATCTTTCTCCTAAGTGGAGGTGGGTTATTGTTTTTGGCGGCCGCCTGATGAAAATGTCTAAATGAAACTAAACCGCTTGATCTTAAAGAGTTTTTAGATTATTAGTATTTTATTATTTTTTTAATTCAAGCATAAAAAAATTGATGCCTACTTTTGAAAATTTAAAAACAAAAACAAAAACAAAAAAAAGAGAGAGAGAGAGAGAGAGAGAGAGAGAGAGATATGCAAAAATAAAAAAATAAATAAATAAATAAATAAATAAATGTTTATGCTTCTTCCATGAAGGATTCTCAGCGGTTTTTGCGGGGATGTGTTGCGTGAGGGGGTGTCTGGAACGCCACGGTGCTAATTGCCCAGATTCTTAATGCGGGGATGATTTGCTGCAGCACTTAACAGCAGCAACCTGACTCCCCCCAACCACCGCCACCACCAACCACCACCTTCACCCTCCCCACCACGCCGAGGAGGAGAAGAGGAGATATCCGGCGTCGGCAGGCAGTTAGGAGATTGGTGGGGGAGCTAAAGGTGGGGAGGGGGTGGGGTTTGGCGGTTGGCTCAGACAGCATGTGGTCTCCAGGGAGGGAGAGAGGCTGAAATTATTCTACGGTCACAGCCTGCTCCCCGCTCCACCCCCGCGCACCATCATCCACCCTCTCCATCTCTCAGCGAGGACCTCGGTGTATAATCCTTAGCACTCGCCTGGCTCGTATATCTGCCGTCCCTGAGACAAAGGTTATATCTCTTTTTTTTTTTTTTCCTTCAGGAGCTCTGACTGGAGACCACATACCTCTGCCCGATTATCAGCACATCATCAGCACCTGTAGTGCAGAATTAATTACGGGGAGATTTCGTCCAGAAGCGAACTATCAAATTGTTGACAGATCGTAAAAAGACAAGCCTGCCCGATTTCAGCCCACCACCACCACCACCTTCAATGAGATGCATGAAATTCCAGTCATCCACAAATGGCTTTCCTCCCTTCCTCCTTACAGGTGAAGCATTACATGCCCGCCGCTCTGCGCGCTGCCAGAAAACGAGAATAATTATTCCCTCTCTCCCGCTCCAGTCTCTCCTTGGCTCAGTCATTACCTAATCCCCGGTGCAGCCAATTCATTTCAATTGTGCGGCTGGAAATTATTAAGAGATATTTGAATGTAATGCGGCGCTGCCGCCTGTGTAAGTCAGAGGTTTGTGGAGGCTTGGGTCTCATTAAACTTTGTTGGTGACCCATCGAGGTGGGTTAAAGCAGGAGGATGAATAGAATACGACGTGGAAGAATGGCAAGATGGGAAATAGACAATGAATTGAAAATTGCAGAAAAGATTTAAAATGTAAAATCTCTTGTTTGGGAGGGGAGGATAGGGGGTTCTTCGATGGACCATGACTAAGTTTTGGTACGGCGTGGTCATGATATTTTGCCTCCAATATGCAGAAACGCTCTGTAACACACAGCCCTTCCTCATGCTGCTCGCCTGGATAATTACATCCCTCAGGTACAGCTACACAGGGATACGCCGCACACGCGCTGCCACCGGGGGCACTGCGCCAGAGAGAGCAGACGGCAGCCATTCAGGGGGCAGGGAGGGAATAAAAGAGACAGAGGAGGTGGAGGAGTGATGTTGATGACGTGTGTGTGTGTGTGTGGGCTTGTGGCGGTGTAGGAAAATATCAGGAAGGTTGAAGCAGGGGGGTGGGTGGGGGTAGGCTTCTAGGAGACAGGCGTCACGGCAGGCTTGCGTTCTAATTACGCAAGGTCTCCCACAGCCATTAGGAGCTGTCAGGAACAAGAAGGGACCCAACCAGCCGATAAAGAACAGGAGTCCACTGCAAGCCACCAAAGACTGAGAGCGAACAAGCTGTGCGGGCACCCTGCGTGTGGCTTTTAAGCTTTGACTTGTTTGCATGTTTGGTTCAGCGTTTAGAGAGCTATAAGAGAGCCTGGACTAATGAGAAAAAAAAACAAAAAAAAAAAAAAAAACTTGCCAGTGACATTGAAGGTTATTAGAAATAAACATGCTGAGCTGTGTAACATATTAACCCTATTTAAGGTATTTTTTTTATTTTTGAACATGTATTTTTAAGGTTAGCGAAACATCTAGATCAGTGAAGCTTTACGTTTATGAAAATGAGATCTGAAGATTTTATATGGGATAAGCTAAGCATTATTTTTTTTTTCTTTTGTTCTCACAAATTCGTAATGAATATTGTTATCAAATCTTTGGTCTGTTAGCAAATGTACAAACAAGTCTGGCTTTGAAGCGTGGTTTTAATAACGTTTTTAAAAAGCACATAAAAGAAAGAGAAAACGCTGCAACTTCTGCTTTGCTTGCATTTTTGTGGATGGCATCGCAGGGCGCTCCGATTGGCTAGCATTGGATAACACAAATTATTTCTGACAAATTTCTGGAGCATTAAAGCACAATTAGAGCCTCAAAACCGTTTCTGTTGTGCGATTTAATATATAGTGTTCTCAATTTTCCTTAAAAGCAACACTTTGAGGGAGGTATTCATTTAAGCAAGGTTAATAAACAGTAAATGAAAAATTGAATATATCAAAAGGATGAACCAAATCAAGTCTAACTGCCTGCCTTATGCTTCATGTGATGTCACTAGAGTCATTTTCACGTGGAACCTTGTTTTTGGGTGGGTAGATTTTATTTCTTATTTAATAACATTGTGTGACACAACAGCAAAGCAAAAGCAGAATGGTCACAACATGTTCTGCAGCTAGCAAACTAGCTAAGCTGAGCTTGACTGACTTTATTTTTCTGATTTCTCAAAACACAAACTCTAAAACCAAGAATCATTGTTAAAAATGCCAAACCAGGTTTAACTGATCCAATTATTACTTTTTTTTTTCTTGATTGGTTCTTACGTACCCTTTATTCCAAATCAACTTCAACAAATGAAATGTTATAAAACTTAGGATCTCTGATACTTTTTTTTTTCAGCTTTTCCCATTAAACTAGAAGTCCATCTTAAACAAGGTGAGTCTAATCTGGTGCTGAGGTGAGTGTCCATGTCATGTCTGTCTGCGTTTGGTCCCCTTGTCCCAGTATCTGGCAGAACGAGGCCTGTCAGGTTCTTCCCTCCACTGTCAGACCTCGGACGGGGGTGACATTCTGAAATGTGGCAACCTGCCAAGTAAAGGTTTCAAGATTTGCTTAACCAATACTGAATCGGACTCCTCCGTCCGTGCAACAGTTTTACAAAATCCAGAATAAAGCTGGCTTAAAGGGACCTTCGCATTTGATAGCGATTTACAATCGGGACTGGACTGTATGTAAAAATGAAGAAAACCAAGTCTTACCAGTAAAGACATTTAAGGAGTGTGTTCTTGTTGAGTTTTGTTTCTCTGTGTTGGTGTGATGGGTTTGGTTTCAAAAATGATCGTTTTTGGCCTCCCAAAATAAGCGGATCCTTGCAGACGGCCAGCTTAAATGACAAATACGTTTAATCTCGCCTCTGCGTGGACGGGGTCTGAATAGAGACGGCTCTTTGTGAATCTGTGCTGAAGTGGTGCAGGAAGAATTAGACTTACGTCACACCTGCTTGTCTTCCAGCCCATCGCAGCTGCTCTGGCAAAAACCCACCACATGCACACACACTTGCACACACGCACACACACTCACACTTCCCTCTCTTTGCCTCTCCCTTGTGCCTTCCCCTTTAAAGAGGCACGCGGGTGACTGCGTTCCACTTGACGTGTGCCTGTGTTCTCACCTTAGAGACAGAGGATGGGCACGGTTACAGGCTTTGATGGCTTAATTATTGCTGTGGAAACAGGACTGGTTACAGAGGGAGGCAGGGGGAGCCAGGGTGGTGTGAGAGTGCAAGCAGCTCTTATAAGCTCGTGAGGATTTTCAGTTTGAAGCCGGAATGGCAGTGAGATCACAAAAAGGCATCCTAAATCTTTGCTTTTTGTGATATGAAATTTAAATACCGATTTTTAATCGCAAAAAAAAAGGGGAGATTTATTACGTGCTTTTATTCCTTCTGTACTAAAAATAGCAGGACCTGCTGTGTAGCAACAGGTGAAGTTAAAAACAATTCCAGATATAACACTTAGTTGCAATGTTGATGCACTGCATTGTGACTGATGCTATTTGTTTAGGTTTGCTTCTTTCATTCACACACATTGGTAAGTTTAAAAATGAGCAAAAGTCTAATTAAATGAGACATAATGCCAATTAAACTTAGGTTACATTTGAAGCGCAAAATTAAGATATGGCGAATAAATATATTAAATAAATCAAAGAATGAAATACAACTACATCCAGTGTGTTTGTGGCCATTGGGTTTTCAAAATGGCAAAGGTGAAGACCTAAAATAAAGAAATAAGGTTGGAAATTTCACCTTTGGCTCTAAAGCAAATTCTTTCCCTTAAGACCTTGGAGCTCTGTGGGGTTTGAAGGTTGAAAACAGTTCTGATAAATAGATTGGACTAAAACCATTAATCCTGAAAAAAAAGAAAAGAAAAGGAAACATTAATATGCATGTCAAACCCAAAAATAATCAGAATAACTTAAATGGCCTGAATTACATATTTTTCAGGCACATTTTATGGCACAATCAAGTAACTATGTTACCTTCAACTGTTCTAAACAAAATTCCTATATACATCAGTTAAAAGAAATTTTACTTTACAATTTAATGCCTTGAAACTGGTCTCTGTCTCTTAAAAAAGCTCCCAATCTTTCCGACACTCTCCCTTCAGCACGTCATTACAACAATGTCCGTCCAGTAAGCCATTTACAACCGTTTTTAGGAGCGCTGGACTGAAATATACTTAAGATAAACTCAGCAGATTTGCAGTTCCACCAGGTGTTTGCTAATTGCTGCTGCCTCTAGTTTGGAGGAACTGAGTAGAGGGGTTGCAAGGAGGGGTGCTTTGTGAGGCGAAAGACTGGCTGGAGATTTCGGCTCCAAGGAGGAGCTTTGTAGAAATATGCAGCACGTGTGGCGCTCCTGAATGGCTGCCACAGGAGATTTGAGGATTTATCAAACATTTATGAAAGAATCAAAGCAACACTGCAGGTACGCTTTTGATGGGGGAATAACATTTTACCATGTTATATGATGACAGTTTGTGTATGTGTGTGTCTGTGTTTTTTATCAGGTTATATCTTCTTACACTATGCGCACACTTTACACTCTGTATGCACTGATGAACTTTTACTAATCTCAGCATGCCAAATGCTTGAAGTGGCTTCAACAGGAAGGCGGATGAAATCATTTTCTGATTGATTCAGCTAATTATTTATTAGTTGTGGGTGTTTATATACGCTACATTTTAACTCCCTCAGCCATACAAATATGTTATAGTAGTTCTGCATCATGTACAGCTTGACAGTTTTGGATAAATAACTCTGAATCGTAGGTTGTGGTTATATTTTCATTGATAAGTTGATCTCCATATGAATTCAGTTTTCAGGCAAAATCCACATTTTAATATCCAGGCAATAAGGCGTGGGACCAACACACCTACACCCGGTTTCTGATATGGTTAATCTCGTTTGGGCTTTTAAATCAGTCTGTGCATTTATAACACCTTTTTAATTAAAATCATATGGTTTATTTTGAATTTCCCCCAAGACACCACCTGTGATATGACTTTTGAACGCAGCCCCGATTTATTTATTTATTAAGAAGTCTGAAGTAGTCAGCACAGCAAGGATCTTCGTCATCCATCATTCAATATTTATTAACACTTAAAGATTTTGTCATTGTTTGTGCAACTAACAGACTACACATGCCCACAAAAGGGAATCAAAATGAGTTTTCCATTATTGCAATGTATTTATATCTAAATAGATGCACTAGTGACGAGTTCATGTTATGAAATTATACTTTGCAGTCTTGAAAAATGTTCATTAGCTCGTTTACGTTCAATTAAAAATAGAAAATCTACTGTATAACACTAAATATTACACATGAAAACCTATGCTAAATATCAACCCTTGAGTTCAGAGGTGAACAATGACCACGTTGAACAGAGAAATCATGAAACATGGCAGCCCTCTGGTTGCACTGCAGGGCGACGGAGCATTCATCACGGGAACGAGGAGCCGTGCGCTTCGAGCCCATCTGTCTCGAGTTGGGGGTTGCAGGGTCGAGCTTGGCTTAATTGAAGATTATCTGCTTAATTACTCAAGCACAGCCAGCGTTAAACAGCCGTGGATTAAGGAAACGTCACAGAGGCAGACCTTGGGGTCCGGTGCTGCGTTCAATTAACAGGAGGCCCCAGATATGGCTCTCCCCTCCCTCGCCATCAACTACATGGGAACTGAGGCTGCATACTAAGAGACGGGCCATGAAGATAATAAACACGCAGCTAAACGACTGCATGAGCACAGAAAGTCAAAGGAGGAATATGACCCCGGCACCACATTGTTCTCTCTTCTGGCGCCCAACCTCCACATTTTATGCGTTGATATTGCAACGTTTCCACCCACCATGTTGTTTCTGCCTCCATTCAGCTTTTCAGCAGGAAACGTTACCGACGTATCTTATAGGGCAGCATTTGCAAAGGGAATGTGAGTAAATCGAGTTCTAGATTTACCTCACACCGTGGTTTGGGCCAAAATTTGGTTCTAAAGATTAGTTTGGCTTATAAAGGATTAAAGTTTGAGAAAATTAATAGCAAGAACAGAGCAAAACTGTAGCTTCTTTCACATTGAAAAACATGCTAAATAACTGTCCATTTACCTGAAGCTCTGACATTTGCATAAGGCTGGTCTTATCACACAGGTAATCAAGTAAGCAGAGAAAAAAAAAACCTGATTGCTTTTTTTGTTATCCTATCTTTAGACTTGGATCTTCCAGTGAAGAACTTTATTGCTTTGGTGTCAATTTTGCTATGGAAACCACTGACTTTGTCTTTACTAAACATAATTTTGTGTGCTGTTCAGCTATGTTTCTTGGAAGGACAGTTTCTTAATCAGGGAACAGTAATGTCATTTGTGTTTTCTGCCAGGTTCTGTTGAGTGACTGGAGTATCTTTTGTTATGTAACTTTCTCCTCTCCTCTTGCTCTATTGTTTTTTTCTACCCCTCTCCTCTTTATAAACCTTTAACATCTGTCAATCCACTCCTGTTTTTAACTTCTGTTTCAGAGACATTTAAGAAACATTCAGACTCCTGAATCAAGCCTTTGAGACAACCAATTCAATTAAACTCGCTAAGTAATTATTTACATGCTTTAATTATGTCGCTAATAACATTCATTAGACATCAGACATATGAATGATAAGCAAATAAACAAGTTCATTTCCTGCGGTTTTCATCTGTCCAGACGATGTCCACCATGACTAGCAGAAAGCCAGGAATCAAGAAGTGACATTTAGAGGTGAACTCTGTGAGTCATCCACTTCAGCTTAATTAACAGCCTCACATCAAGTCTTAGTCTCTGGCACCTTCGGCAATACCAAATGTGCTTCTTAACATTTCCCACTACAATTTAAAAATCTTTGTCAAGATCGTCTGTATTTGATCAATACTAAAAGACTTTTCTTCTACATTTGGATATGAATAGATCATTTTATTTAGTAAATATTTCTTCACATTCCACTTTTCAACTTTTAATACAGAAACCAATGTTGTGTTTTCTAGAGTTACACAATGAACTTTCCTGAGGGTTGCATATGAACATAAAGGAACTGAGTTAAATGATGAATTAAAAATGTCTAAATATGGTCCTGTAAATTGTGTAAAAAACTATATTATGTGCATCAATTGATGATGTTTTCCAGTGTGTTTTCAGAGAAAATGAAATCAGATGTTTCCAAATATCTTTCTCCATTTTGGAAATTGTGCTGAAGGGCAGGCCGAGTTATATCTAAGAACAGTAAATGCATCTTAAACTATTATTGTTCTGTCTATTCTGTGACTTTGACTTTCAAGATTGCAATCAAATAAAAAAGACACTTTTTGTAATTTGTTAAAAAAAAAACAAAATGCTTTTTGCTTTTGCACTGTAGGCATTGCAACGGATACCAGTCAGTCAGCGCAGAATAGTTAGAGGCAGAAAAACAAAAATAAACAACAGAAGGTGAAATAAAAAAAATATAAAAAACTCTCAAGGGGATCGGATTTATTAAATCTCACTAAATCCATATTTTTTTTTTTTGCGTAAGTAGCAATATGGATTTGACTGTTTAATCTATCCTCTGGGGTGAAGTGCCACTGAATTAAAAGTGTGTGAGTGTGTAAGAGTTTAATAAATGGACAGTGCAGCTACATAAAGCATCATTCATAGTGGAACAATGAAGAATTACCAGGACTGATAATCTTTAAAAAAAACAAAAAAAAACAAACAATCACATGAACAATGTTCCAATTTACAGCAAATTCCTTATGCTATGTACACTGATGTATCTTGGGATATAAAGTTAACATTTTAGTGTTTGCAGACGCACATTTGAAGTCAGCTGTTTACTTACGCCACAAAAAGAGACACAACGTTTTTCCCTTCACTAGTTAAACCAGACTAAACTTTTCCTTACAGCTTTACTGTTGTCAGGACACTTGACAGAAAGCAGAAGTGTGTGTGTATGAACCAGAGCAACAGGAAGATCACCTGCTTGCTGACTAAGCAGAGGGACAGTACCATGGCAACCATGATTGTGATCTCTTGGGTGGTTTGAGTAAATATGTGTTTCATTAATTTGTCCACGTTTGTGGGAATTTGTGAAGAAAATAGGAGGTAAATCCTTCAGAAATAGAAAGTCAATTTTTATCTTCAAGTCCCGTAATTGTTGACGCAAGTAAAAACACTGTAGCTTTGTCTGTAGCTCAGGGTTACACTGACATTTTCCTGTTGTTTCTTCACAAGACATAATAGGAAAAAAAAGGTTTTGTTCTTTACTGTGAAAGGATACTGTTTCAAAAATGTACAATATCTATAAAGGGGACAGCAGTGTTGGCCTGTGCCAAAGGGTTTTCTTAAACTTTTAACATCCCGTAAAAGACCTTCATAAAGGATAGAGCTGCGGACAGATATAATCTGGCCTATTTTAGCTAATGTCTGTGTTTTATAATTTGGCTTTGCTTTCTTTTTTCATTCTACTATATCACCCCTCTTCAGGAAAGGTAATTTTTAGCTCGACAGTGATGAGGTCAACAGTAATGGTCGAACAGAGGCCCTAAACTTATTAGTACACGTATTAGGGCTTCCAGTACAGGACTGAGGATTATTCTGTTGTCTGTGTGTTCCTGGTGGGAGAGAATGAGCAGATAGGCAAACAAACAGAGTGGAAGGAAAGGTTGTTTGGTGGTGGAAGTGGAGTGCGAGGAAAAACGGGTGAAGATCTGGTTCAGGCTGAGTGCTTCACTCATGCAGAGGAAACGCTGAGGAGGTCAATCACCAGCCGCGCCACCTTCCCCCCCCTCCACTCTCCACTCCCTCCATCTCCTCCTGTCATTCAAGCTACTTCTCCTTTTTATCCCTTCTTTTTTTTCCTACCTCCTAGGCTCTTATCTGTTCCAGTATTTCCTTTCCTCTCCAGCCATGTGCCGTTTTGACAAACAGATTTATTGGTTACGTCATATTTCTTCCCTGTTTTAATCAAACGCCGTGGCGGCGGGGCTGACTTTTGCTCAGATTAATATCGCCATTGATCAGATTGGATGGAGGTGTCCTCGCTGCACGCGCCACTCACCCTCCCTCCCTATTTCCACTGCTGGGAAAAGGGCTTTGCCTTACAGAATTACAGTAATGTGCCTCACCAATGTGCAGCTAGGATTTGCCTCTCACACACACACACGACTCACATTACGTTTGTGTGTTTTTATAGAGTATTTTTTTTATATACGGTTTTAAGCTGGAACGATACTGGGGCATCTGCATACTGCAAAGTATCAGTTCACTTATTTCAGTAATTCAGTTTAAAAAGTAAAAATGATGTGTCATGGATTTATCATAAACAGAGTCAAATATGTCATGCATTTGTTTCTGTTAACTTTGATTAACAGTCACATCTAACAAAGACCCATAGTTTCACAGAAAATTAGAACATGTTTACACAAAACCGATAAAAAAGAAATGATATGTTATTGCCTGCACACTCATTGGAAGACGGCTGATTTGACAGTTGTTCACGTATAAAGTCTGCGACACCCGTCACAAGGCGGATAAGCCACCGATAGCCCTTGGTAAAGAAGCTGGGTGTTCAGAGTGCTGTACTCAAGCATACAAATCAAAAATTGATTTGAAGGAGAAAATGTGGTGGAAGAAAGTGGACAAGCAAAAGGGATAACCACGACCTGGAAAGGATTGTGAAGCAAAGCCTATTCTGAAGTTTGATGGAGGTTCTCAAGGTGTGGACTGCAGTTGAAACTAGTGCTGCAAGAGACACACAGACATATGTGTCAACATACATGGCCTACAACTGTTGCATTTCTTGTGTTCAAAGAGACAGTATTATGTGTTTTCTAGGCACACAGTGCAATTTTAGAGCACAATCAAGTATCTATTTTACCATCAGCTTATATATATA